>NC_051098.1:838999-916499 GCF_901709675.1 Syngnathus acus
CAAGGAGATTGTTGTTGACTTCCGGAAGGAACACCTGCCGCTGACCATCGACGGTGCTGTGGTGGAGAGAGTGAGCAGCGCCAGGTTCCTGGGGGTGCACATCAGTGAGGATCTCTCCTGGTCCACCAACACCGCATCGCTGGCGAAGAAGGCCCAGCGCCGCCTGTACTTCCTGCGGAAACTCAGGCGAGCGGGCGCTCCTCCGGCCGTCATGACTACATTTTACCGCGGCACCATTGAGAGCGTCCTCTCCAGCTGTATTGCTGTTTGGAGTGGCAGCTGCACTGACTACAACTTGAAGGCCCTGCAGCGCATAGTGAACACGGCTGGTAAGACTATTGGTGCTTCTCTCCCCTCCTTGAAGGACATTTACACCTCCCATCTCACCCGGAAAGGCGACCACGATTGTGAGTGATGTGAGTCACCCCGCTCACTCTTTGTTTGATCTTCTGCCCTCTGGGAGGAGGTACAGGAGCCTGCGCTCCCGCACCACCAGACTCACCAACAGCTTCATACTCCAGGCTGTTAGGATCCTGAACTCGCTCCCCCTTTCTGCGTAGCGTCCTGTACTTTGCGCTATGCTTGCTGTCTGCTTTATGCACACTGGCTCAGTTTTGCTCCTCTTATTTATTGGGTTATTTGTTTATTACTTATTCGTCGCTCATATTATTTATTTATTATTTATTATTTCTGGTTTGTGCCTTCTTGTTTTTATTTTGTGTCGTCTACTTGTTTGTCTATCGTGTACTATGTCTCGTCACCGTGGGATAGAGGAAACGGAATTTCGGTTTCTTTGTGTGTCTTGACATATGAAGGGATTGACCCTAAAGCTGACTTTGACTTTATTGTGGATGTTTATTGTCTAAATCTACAGGGCTGATTGTTCTTGGATGGGTGACCTGAAAGGGGTTCTGGAGTGGCTCTGCAAAGTAGGCAAAATGATGAAGCAAAAATAAAGATGGAAAATGGAAAGATTGAGACAAGGCTGGTTCTTTTTTATTCTCGCACGCGTTCACCGAGGCAAGCCACCGTCATTGTAGACACTGTCATTGTAGACACGCAGAGCGCGATCCACAGTGCTGGGCCAGCCAGAAACAAATAAAGGACACATGGTAGCTTGGCTGAGCCGAGTTGCTCGCCCACGTGCTCATGCTTTGTGAAACAAAGGAATTTTCTTATTTTAGAAGATGAAATAAAGGAAAAAGATTTCTAATTAAACCGTAAAGCAATATGGGAAAAGTCAATACACCCAGTCCGTCTTGGGGTTAGGGTCATGCGGCAAGTCGTGTTTTTTTTCCCCCATTGTCTCAAAGAACATGTTCAAAAGTACTTTGCAACAAGTAAAGGACAGGCAAATGTCTGGTGAATGCATGGCGACTGAAACCCTTAAAAAAACCCTGATATGAACGCAACATTCACTACCTTCACAAACACTCACAAATGTTCACTCTTTGGTGGGATAGGGGCTTAAAATGAGAATTTTGCAAAATAACTTGTTTTTCTGATGTGCCTTAGGTCTGTCCAAATGGGTTCGCCAACTAGTCCAGCATTATGACACCTTCTCCAGTGCCATGGAATCCCTTGTTAAGTTCTCTCAAGAACTACAGAAATGTTGCTATCCGACAGACAGCCAGAACTCATCCATCTCCTTCCCAAACAGCATAACCATAACTAAGGCATTACAAGATTTACCCAAACCAGTGGATTTTTCATCCCACTCACAAATTAACACTGAATGTGGTGAACAAGGTGAGTCAAATTTAAATGTTGTCTATTCCTGGTTTATAGATTCAAGATTCAAGAGTTTTTATTCGCCATGTTTGAGCGTGCCAAACAAGGAATTTGACTTCGGTAAATCACAGCCTCTGTTCAACATTTAGGTGACTAACAACACTCAGGACATGTGAAAAATGGCAAATATTCTCAAACATCCCCTGATCTTAAACTCCCAAGAGGGCAAGGAAAAACTCAAAACTCCAGCTAGGGGAAATGAGAAACCTTGAGAAGAGACCACAGATGGGAGGGTCCCTCTTCCAGGATGACCAAACTGCAATGGATGCAGAGAGGACATATAGTACAAACAGTGTAGACAATTCAAATTTGGTGTGGAGAGCAGGATGTTATTGCACAGTCATGACTCTGAGACTCTAAGAGTGGTGTGAGTTCATCAGAGCAACAGCCTGGGGGAAGAAGCTGTCTCTGTGTCTGCTGGTTTTGGCGTACAGAGCTCTGTAACGCCGTCCGGAGGGGAGTAGTTCAAACAGACTGCAACCTGGGTGAGAAGGGTCTGTCGAGATGTTACTTGCACGTTTCCTGGTCCTGGACAGGTACAAGTCTTGGATAGATGGGAGGTTGATTCCAATTATCTTTTCTGCAGTCCTGATTGTCCGTTGCAGTCTGTGCTTGTCTTGTTTGGAGGCCGATCCAAACCAGACAGTGATGGAGGTCCAGAGGACAGACTGGATGATGGCAGTGTAGAAGGTCTTCAGCAGCTCCCGCGGCAGGTTGAACTTCTTGAGCTGTCTCAGGAAGTACAGCCTCTGCTGGGCCTTCTTCCGGACAGAGTCTATGTGGCCGGTCCATTTCAGGTCCCGAGAGATTGTGGTTCCCAGGAACTTGAAGGTGTCTGCGGAGAGAATAGTATTACTGCGGATAGTGAGGGGTGAAAGTGGTGAAGGGTCTCGCCTGAAGTCCACTGTCATCTCCACGGTCTTGAGCGGGTTCAGCTCCAGGTGGTTTTGGCTGCACCAGTGGACCAGCCGCTCCACCTCTTGTCTGTACGCAGTCTCGTCACCGTCCCGGATCAGTCCGATTAGAGTGGTGTCATCGGCATACTTCAGGAGCTTCACAGGAGAGTCACCTGAGGAGCAATTGTTAGTGTAGAGCAGTGGTACTCAAACTTTTTTTAATAATGTACCCCCTTTGAAATATTTTTTCACCCAAGTACCCCCTGACCAGCGCAACACATTTCTGGTCAAAAAGAAAGAGGTACAGGATTGTCCCATCAGTGTTTGATTTATTAAAGTTAAACAACTTGTAGCAATGTACCTGACAGACACATTTATGTTTCAAACATTGCATATAGAAACAAAAATGATAAACAGTAAACAGTGACCACCAAGAAGGCATAAACCCTTTCAAAACTCAAATACTGTATGCAGAACAATGCTAATTTATATTAATCTTACTTATAATAATCTCTTGCAAGGAAATAAAAATATACATAACTAAAAATGTGTTCACAAAAATAAATTAACTTAATTATGAATAAATATCTTGTTTACAAAATAAATTGATAACTTAATAATAAATAAAGATTTGCTCAAAAAATAATCAACTTTAGCTTGTATCTCTACCCCGGGATTGGAACAACAAATATCCCGCCCAGCTCATCACGAGCTTGACCCCTTGGCCCCTCCCACAGGTGGTGAGCCCATAGGAAAGGGGTAAACAATTCCCCCCCTTAAATTCTCATATTTGTGGAAGTTGTGGAAAAAAATCTTATCTTATTAGCATTTCTCTAAAAATATTTTTTAAAGGTGTAGTATTTGTGTTTGTAAAAAGAAAAACAACTAGACTCAAACTGCGAGCAGCTATAAAAGGTCTTCGCAGCCCTGGCAACATTGGGGTACTGGCACGTTGAGATACTGGCACATTGGAATTGGATTTTCCAGAAAATGAATACATCATCAAACGTTACTGCCATAAAATATGACCTCAATAAAAGGCCAAAAGTGACACTTTTTTTTTTTTTTTTTTTTAAGAAAAAGGCCAACTTCTTGTTGAATTTAAAGTAGAGCTCCAGAGACTTGTTTTAGGTCTTGGGCTATTGCAGACCTGAATGTGCTTGTCCAGGATGGAAGCACTGTGAGTTTTCAGACGAGTCATGTGTTGTGTGCATTGGCGACTGACGATAATCGCTACACTTCCTAGTAAAGATCTTGTGAACCTATTAGTAGACAATAAGAAAGAAAAGCAATTCCTGTTGCCAGTATGTGGCATTATCACAATGATGGGAATTAACTTTGTAGATAGTTTCAGGCTTAGACTGTGATCAAATGTGCAAAACAATAGCATGATGTGGGTAATGTTAAAGCACCTTTCAAACTGAAGCTACGCCAAATTTTAAAGCAAATTAAAAATGGCTACCTTCCTGTTAGTTTTACAACGTGTCTCCAAGAAACGTTTTTGTAGGTCTTGGGCTGTTACACACTACCAAATTTTCATAGACCTACTTGAAACGTACACCCGGGGCTCCTTCTTTTAATTTTTTTAAAGGGCGCCACTGATTTAAATTGTACAGTTAACTAATAAGATGATTTTACCAAGCCTGAAGTTTCATGTGTTTCCCTGCATGTTGAGAGCCTCAAATTAACCATTGTTTTCTTAGGGACGTCTCCATTACTATAGCAACAATGTTTGGCAAAAACTCGTGAACTTGTTTTAGCATCATGAAGGCCTAAACACTCTTCTGAGCAATTATTAAATACCGTATTTTTCGGACTTAAAGTCGCTCCGGAGTACTAGTCGCATCAGCCATAAAATGCACAATAAAGTGAAAAAAAACATATATAAGTCGCTCCGGAGTACAAGTCGCATTTTGGGGGAAATTTATTCGACAAAATCCAACACCAAGAACAGACATTAACGAGCAACAACAGGCTAAACGATATGGTATGCTAACGTGACATAAACACAAACGAAGAGCTGAGAACGGGCCTGACGTAACATTCAGAGTTATTCAAATAACTATTACATAAATAACACGTTTATCAAACCATCTGTGTCACTCCAAATCATTAAATCCATCGAATTCTTCGTCCTTTGTGTAAACAACGGCACGTGTGCGGCGCGCCGCTGACCTCGGCCTCGTCGTCAGTTGCAGTTCAAATTATTCCACAGGCCCATATAACTAGATATAAACTATATATCAGATAACAATAATATAAACAACAATTTTATCGAACCATCCGTGTCACTCTAAATCAGTGGTTCCCAAACTTTTGCAGGCTGGCGCCCCCTTTGGCTCCCCAGTGAATTCCTAGCGCCCCCCCCCCCCAAGGACCGGCATTTATATAAATAAATAATACATTTATATAAATAAATAAATAAATAATACATTTATAATATCATTACCATTACGTTGAATTAGTGGGAGCACTGAGTTTGTTTCTCAGAAACGAGCCGGTCCCATCTAGACGTAATCGGAGACAATGACACCCGAAGTGATTTAAGGTTTGTCTTTTATTGCAGGATGCTTGGTCTCCATGTGTTGAAGCAGTTTTGAATGCTTCACTGCCTGGTTAGTTAGCCTGTCGCCACATATTAGCTTTGCGGGCTCGACTGGGGAAACATGTCACGTGACCGGGACGAGTGTCTTGACCTGAATTAATTGATCGTCGATAAAAAAAAAATTCTGTGCGGCTTGGCGGCCCGGTACCAAGTGACCCACGGACCGGTACCGGTCCGCGGCCCGGTGGTTGGGGACCACTGCCCTAACCAGCTCAACACAACACAACACGGCGCGTTCTGGCGAGTCCCCAATTTCATGTTGACTTGAACTCAAGATGATGTTGACCGCCAGAATGCGGTTTTTATTAGAAGATAAAATTCTGAACATTACAAGCTTGAAATTACAAACCTGAGCTTTTGCTTTTGTAGTCTATGCTGTCGGATCTGACTGGGCCAGAGCGGCGTGTTGTGTACAAATCGACTGCCGCCCCCCTACCGCCCCCCTACCGCCCCTTTCTTCCTCACCGCCCCCCAGATCTTTCCACCGCCCCCAGGGGGGCGGTACCGCCCACTTTGGGAACCACTGCTCTAAATCATTAAATCCATTGGAATCTTCGTCCTTTGTATAAACACCGGCGCTTCTAACCCCGGAAGTGTGCGCGGTGCGCCGCTGACGTCAATTGCAATTCAACTTATTCCACAGGCCCATATAACTATATATCAAACTATAATATGAACAACAATTTTAACGAACCATCCGTGTCACTCGAATTCATTAAATCCAGCGAAATCTTCGTCCTCTGTGTCACTTAAAAAAAAACAACAACAACAGCTGTAGTCTCTGGAACTCCATGCGCCGCTGACGTCATACTCGTCGTCAGTTGCGGCTCCAATTATTCCACAGATCTACGTATATATTATAGTCACTCCCCATATGCCCCCGATTGCGGCTGGGACTCCACGTATGCCGTCGATTGCGGCTGGGACTCCACGTATGCCGCCGATTGCGGCGCGGACTCCCCGAATGCAGCCGATTGCGATTGCGGCTGGGACTCCCTGTATGCCGCCGATTGCGACAGGGACTCTCCGTATGCTGCCGATTGCGGTGCGGACTCCTCGAATGCCGCCGATTGCGGCGCGGACTCCCCGTATGCCGCCGATTGCGCCTGGTACTCCTGGGGAGTACAATATAGTTATAAACTACTATATATGTTTTTTTTTCACTTCTTTGGGCATTTTATGGCTGATGCGACTTATATAGGATCATGTGAGTAATGCTACAGCAGCTTTTAAAGGCAAAGCTACACCAATTTTTAAAGTAAATTCAAATTGTCAAACTCTGTTGTTTTTAGCATATGGCTTCAAGAGACCTCATATATACGACCAAATCTTCGTAGAGCAAGGTAAAAAATTTTGACGTTTTGTAGGAAGCACGATTGAGCCATGTATGTTTAGACCGTGAAACTTGCATTCTTTTTCGAGAGAGAGAGAGAGAGAGAGACAGAGAGAGATTTACTGGACTTTATTGATCCCCGGGGGAAATTCGGCTTTCCAGCAGGATTCATACCACAGAGTGGGCATATATGTAAAAGACATACTGATGACATGAGCACAACTGAATAGGCTCCTAGAAAAGGCTGCCACTCAATGGCACCACAAAGAAAACCAATAAGTGTGAAAGTTAAGTCATCAACAAAGACAATAACAAAGAAAAAATGTAACAGCAGGCCAGCTGGTGAGAGGCCTAAATATTGTAAATGATGTAAATGATCCTGAGGTACGCCACACAGCCCCCCTGAATACCTAGAAGAACACCCCAAAACACATAAAAAGCCTCCACAGGATCCACAAACGGGCGTAAGGGCAGTTTAGTTCAGCGGGCGAATCGCAGTTAACAGTGCGAGCCAATGGACCGTGGTTGTGAATCGTTAAAACATCACAAACAGGCAAACGTGTGAGCAGCGTCCTGGGCACTCAGTCGGGGCACATGCAGATGGTGTGCGTTGTCACCAAGGGGCAGGCACGGTGACGTTCGGTCACATCCAGGTTCCGACGAGCATGAGTGAGCAGACGTCTCACAGGGGTCGCAGATGCGAGGCAGAGGCACGGAAGCCGGACCCGGTCAGCACTGGCCGGATGAGCAGGACGGCTGTCGCCATCCCGGCTGCCAAGCACGGGAAAAACATCCGATCCAAGCCAATCTGCACACGACGAGGTGTGGTAGAAGGCACCGGCGTCACCGAATGGACGGACGAACCCCGACCGTGGCCATGCGGGCCAACTCCATATTACAAACAAAAAGAAAGGAGGCATCCAGGAGGCATGCTGATGAGATGCCCAAGCCACCTCATCTGGCTCCTCTCAACGTGGAGGAGCAGCGGCTCTACTCCGACTCTCTCCCGGATGACCGAGCTTCTCACCCTATCTCTAAGGAAGAGCCCGGACACCCTGCGGAGGAAACTAATTTCGGCCGCTTGTATCCAGGATCTCATCCTTTCGGTCACGACCCATAGCTCATGACCATAGGTGAGGGTAGGAGCATAGATCGACCGGTAAATTGAGAGCTTTGCCTTTTGGCTAGGCTCTCTCTTCACCACGACGGACCGGTACAGAGTCCGCATTACTGCCGACGTTGCACCGATCCGCCTGTCGATCTCACGCTCCAGCCTGCCCTCACTCGTGAACAAGACCTCAATACTTGAACTTCTCCACTTGGGGCAGGATCTCATCCCCGATCCGGAGAGGGCATTCCACCCTTTTTCGACTGAGGACCATGGACTCAGATTTGGAGGTGCTCACCCTCATCCCGACAGCTTCACACTCGGCTGCGAACCGCTCCAGTGAGAGCTGGAGATCACGGCTTGAAGAACCCAACAGCACCACATCGTCTGCAAAAAGCAGAAACGCAATGCTGAAGTCCCCAAACCGGACACTCTCAACGCCTCGGCTGCATCTAGAAAGTCTGTCCATAAAAGCCATAAAGGTTATGAACAGAATCGGTGACAAAGGGCAGCCTTGGCAGAGTCCAACCCTCACTGGGACTGAATCAGACTTACTGCCGGAAATGCGGACCAGACTCTGACATCGATGATACAGGGACCGAACCGCCCTTATCAGTTGGCTCGGCACCCCGTACTCCCGAAGCACCCTCCACAGAACTTCCTGAGGGACACGGTCGAACGCCTTTTCCAAGTCCACAAAACACGTGGACTGGTTGAGCAAACTCCCATGCCCCCTCGAGGATCCTTAAGGCGCACCTTAATTGAATGTTTTATTTTAAAAATATTTCCATATATAGGGCGCACCGGATTAAAAGAAGTTACTGCATCAAACTGGGCTTGCGTTATGCATCCACGAGATGGAGCTGTGCTAAAGGAATGTCAAACCAGTCAACAAGGTAGTCCGTCAAACTTTATATACTGCTCCCCTCTCCCCCAGGGGATGGATCCAAATCACATGGGGATGGGTTAAATGCAGAGGACAAATTTCACCACACCCAGATGTGTGTGACGATCATTGGGACTTTAATCTTAATCTTAATATACAATACGACATGCAATACAAACATTGCACAATAACGCAATGTTGTTCAAACAATAATGTGCATATTTACATATCCCCGTCCTCAAATTCCTCAAACTTTAAATATGGAAAACAATTCAAACATTGCACAATAACATGATGTTCAAACGTTAATGTGCATATTTACATATCCCCATCCACAAATCTGTCAAATTCTTCCACTTCCGTTTCCAAATTGAAGAGGTTTTTTTGAACTGTTGAATAATGCAAATATTGCACAAAAACATGACGTTGTTCAAATGTTAATGTACATATTTACATATCCCCGTCCACGAATCCGTCAAATTCTTCCACTTCCGTGTCCGAATTGAATAGTTGGGCGAGCGCAGCATTCGTTATGCCCGGCTCCCTCTCGTCATTATCCGAGTCAGTGTCGCTGCTATTCCCTGGCAGTTCAGTTATTATTCCTGCCTTCGCAAAAGCTAGGAGGACAGTTGAGACTGATATATCACCCCATGCATCCACAATCCATTGGCAGATAGTGGCATGCGTGTCATTTATACACACATGGTGTTGGACGAGGAGTAAGCACAGTATGGGTGTTTACCGCTATTACTTCTGTGACACCCCTGACCACAGTTGCCGTAATGCTGAAAGCGATACGACCTTGTAATTTACTAGTTGTACTGAAATATTTTGGTAGAGCCCTGTGTACACCCAGTATGGATCAACAAATTCACCAATTGATCCATATATAAGGCGCACTGTGGTTTTATGAGTAAATTAAAGGCTTTTAAGTGCACCTTATAGTGCGGAAAATACGGTAGTTAAGAAAACAGACAGCAACTTTCAGTTTGGTCGTCATCTAGCCCCCTCCCCAAACCAGGGAGTAGAGAGAGTACAAGCAGTAGTCAAATCCGCCAGTGTAGTTTAATTTAAAGGCAAGGGTATAGAATTTTGTCTTTAATTGCGCCTTGAATGTTTCTCCTAAGGTAGCGCTGATATCTGTGGGTAGGCCATTCCAGCGCTCTGGAATCCGAATAGCAATTGCTCTCGAACCTCCGGACTTATTTTTTTCATTTGGAGTCACTAAAAGACCAGCATTTTGTAATCAAAGGTTTTGGGACGGAACATATGGTACCACTAGTTCAACGGGATAAGACGCTAAGCCGTGTAATATTTTATTGGTTAGTAACAGAACCTTGAATTCGCATCTCAAGTGGACCCAGAAACCAATGCAAGTTGGCTAGTATCGAGGTAATATGATCGAACCTTCTGTCCTTGTCTGTGTCGCGGACAAGTGGACTCGGGGACAAAAGTCTCCAACTCAGAAGTCAGTGGACAGAAAATGTAAAAAAGTGTAAGTGTGTGTGTGTGTGTGTGTGTGTGTGTGTGTGTTTGTGTGTGTGTGCGTGCGTGCGTGCGTGCGTGTGCGCGTGTTAAGGTGTGTGTGTGTGTGTGTGTGTGTGTGTGTGTGTGTGTGTATGCGTGTGCGTGTGTGTGTGTTTGTGTGTGTCTCGCCCCCCTCTCTCTTTCTCTTCCTCCGTCCTCGTGCCCCTTTGTCCACCCCATTCCCACTCACACCCATTCCCAGTCTCCAGGGGGGGGGGGGGGGGGGGTGTAACACTTAAGTTTGAGTCTTTTGCTGCCAAGTCCAACTGTCACCACACAGTCAGACAGCAGCACGAAACACACACAATAGGCACGGGGGCGTACTTGTCCACTAGACATGACACAACTCAACATAACACAACAAAACGTAACACAACTCAACACAACCGACCAGCTCCACAGTCAGGGAATTGGGCCCTTTTTAAGTTAAGCTGTCCAATCAGTGCAGCTGGTAGCACACCTGAAGACAAATAACTATTGTTCTTGCTCAA
Source organism: Syngnathus acus (assembly GCF_901709675.1). NCBI lineage: Eukaryota > Metazoa > Chordata > Actinopteri > Syngnathiformes > Syngnathidae > Syngnathus > Syngnathus acus. Next base: position 849,637 of record NC_051098.1, read on the forward strand.
AGAGCACACTTAATGGCCCCAAACTAACATGAGACATACCACCAACCTCGAGCTTGTCAAAATTACACACATTTGATGAGTCTCCACATGAAGACACCTCAAGGCTAGATGGCGGCGCGTGCACACGCAGCGACCTCTCTCTGTCCCGCCCGAACGGTGTTTTGTTCGTTTAATGAGTGTTTGTCCGACAGTTTTATGTGTTCGTCTCGTCGTACTAAGTCGTGCTACAAGTACAGCAGGCAGGTTCTGCTCGACATCGGCGAAAGCGAGTTTTGTGGCGTTCTGGACTTTGAAGCGGGGACATTAAAGGAGCTCGGACTGCTCCGTCCTGAAACCTCGCCGGACTCGCCTGCTATTCCTCCCCCGGATGGAAAGCGTCGGAAGCGGTGTGCGAGGAGGCAAGCGCGGAGGCGTCCGGCCAACCCGGCTCGCCCGGCCGTGCCTTCCATTCTTCTGGCGGATGTTCGATCGCTGGAAAACAAAACGGATTACATTCGCCTGCTGAGATCTACAAACCGGACAGTGCGTAACTGCTGTGTGCTCGTGTTCACTGAGACTTGGTTGACCGTCAACATTCCGGACTCTGCTGTGCATCTGGAGCGGCTAGCGTGCTATCGGGCGGACCGGGCCATTGTAAAAGGGGGAAAATCGTATACATAAATAAATATATAAATATGCGTCTACATCCGTGACGAATGGTGCCGGGACTCTGTAGTGGTATGCAAGCACTGCTCGCCACTGGCGGAGTTTGTGATCATTAAGTGCCGTCCTTTCCTTTGATTCTGCTAGTCGCGGTATACATCCCGCCTTCCAACATCGAACGCGACAGGATCGCGGCTCTTAGTGAACTGTACCAGGCTGTCAGTGAACAACAGACGACGCACCCTGACGGTTTCACCATCTTCGCTGGGGATTTTAATCATGCTAACCTGAAGTCTGTTTTTCCGAGGCTTCACCAGCATGTTAATTTTCCAACACGTGGTGACAGCTTCCTGGACCTGGTCTACTCTACACATAAAGGAGCTTTCAAAGCTGCCCCCCTCCCCCATCTTGGACTTTCTGACCATCTCACTGTTATGCTTTTGCCCGCATACAGACAAATGGTGAAAGCATCCAGGCCGGTTCGCAAGCGGGTAAGGGTGTGGCCTGAGGGTGCCTCTGATGCGCTTCGAGACTGCTTTGGCACTAATGACTGGGAAATGTTTAAGCAGGCGGCCACTTGCAACGATCGGACGGACATAGAGGAGTATACTGACTCTGTTTCCTCTTACATCACGAAGTGCATTGATGATGTGACCCACTCGGAATTCATCGTCACTCGGGCTAACTGGAAGCCATGACTGACAGGGGCTGTCCTCAGGCTGCTGAGGGCCAGGGACAAAGCCTTCAGAGCGGGGAATGAGGCTGGCTTGAGGACAGCGAGGGCCGACCTATCCCGGGGCATCGAGGAAGCGAAAAGGGCGTTCTCTCACAAGATTACCGCCCACTTCAAGGACAGCAGGGACGCACGGAGCCTTTGGCAGGGCATTCAGACCATCACGGACTACAAGCCCGCGCCGCAGAGCTGTGAGGGCGACGTCTGTCTGCTCAACGATCTTAACCGCTTCTTTGCTCGCTTAGACGCTCAGAACAGCACTTGCCCGCTGAAGACCCCTCCCCCTCCACACGAGCAGCCCCTGTGCCTCTCTGCCGATAGCATGAGGAGGGCGCTTGCCGCTATCAACACCCGTAAGGCGGCGGGCCCTGACAACGTGGTGCAGGGACAACAACCTCCTGCTGAACGTCAACAAGACCAAGGAGATTGTTGTTGACTTCCGGAAGGGTCACACCCAACACCTGCCGCTGACCATCGACGGTGCTGTGGTGGAGAGGGTGAGCAGCACCAGGTTCCTGGGGGTGCACATCAGTGAGGATCTCTCCTGGTCCACCAACACCGCATCACTGGCGAAGAAAGCTCAGCGCCGCCTGTACTTCCTGCGGAAACTCAGGCGAGCTAGTGCTCCTCCGGCCGTCATGATTACATTCTACCGTGGCACCATTGAGAGCGTCCTCTCCAATTGTATTGCTGTTTGGGGTGGTAGCTGCGCTGAATACAACATGAAGGCCCGCAGCGCATAGTGAACGCGGCTGGTAAGATTATTGGTGCTTCACTCCCCTCCCTGAAGGACATTTACACCTCCCATCTCACCTGCAAGGCGACCACGATTGTGAGTGATGTGAGTCACCCCGCTCACTTTTTGTTTGATCTTCTGCCCTCTGGGAAGAGGTACAGGAGCCTGTGCTCCCGCACCACCAGGCTCACCAACAGCTTCATACTCCAGGCTGTTAGGATTCTGAACTCTCTCCCCCCTTCTGCGTAGCGTCCTGTACTTTTGCGCTATATTCTGACTGTCTGCTGTATGCACACTTGGTCCATTTTTGCTCCTCTTATTTATTATGTTATTTGTTTATTTATTATTTATTCATCACTCTTATTTATTCATTGTTTGTGCCTTCTTGTTTTTATTTTTTTGTGTTGTTTACTTGTATGTATATTGTGTACTATGTCTTGTCACCGTGGGATAGTGGGAACGTAATTTCGATTTCTTTGTGTGTCTTGGCATGTGAAGAAATTGACAATAAAGCAGACTTTGACTTGACTTTGAACCTATTTTTTAACTTAGATGTAGCGCCACCTCCTAGTTACAGGAAATGTTTTATTCCTTGATGTTTTTCTCTTAGCGGGTCAATCTTATCACTAATTTTCTCAGAAAAGTGTTAAGGCTTTCATGATGCTTAAGTTTGTGTGTTTGGCAAACATTGTTGCCGTAGAAACAGACTTTCCCAAGGAAAAAACGCTCAGTTTGAGGATATAAACATCCAGGGAAAGTCATGAAACTTTGCACATACATCAGGCTTGGTATAATCATCAACATGTCATGAATTATCCATCCATCCATTTTCTGTACCGCTTTGTCCCTACGGGGGACGCAGGCGTGCTGGAGCCTACCCCAGCGATCATTGGGCAGTAGGTGAGGGACACCCTGAATCGGTTGCCAGCCAAATGTGATTTAAAAAAAACAATGCGATTCCCCATTAAAAAAAATTTAACGGAGCATTTGTTTGTACGTTTCACCAAGATCTGTACATGTCACAGCCCAAAAAAGCCCTAAAAAAGTGTTTTGCAGCCATATGTGATACTTAAGAAGTCAGCCATTTGGAATTAACTTTATAATTTGGCATAGCTTCTACTTAAAAAATCTACTGGAACAATACTCACATAATCCTGTCCGGTCATAATTGCTCACATTTGATGACAGTGATAGATCTGAAGACAGCTACAAATATTGGTAATGTATGCCACTTGCTAACAGGAAATGTTTTATTCTTTGATGTTTGATTTTATTTTGACACAAGTGTGCTGTGTACTTATTTAGTTTCCATTTATCTCTTAATAGTATTTTGTTTAAAAATGAGATGTAAAAATGCTAACTTTCTCATCCTTGTTGTAGAATGGCAAAGGGTGACACACGATCATTTTTCAGCGCCACTTTTACATCCGCCACCTGCCCTTCTAACCTCAGGTAATTATTTTCAAAAAGACCTGTTCGAAAATTGAGGTGCATTTAGAAACGTTTTTTTTTTTGTTTTTTTTGCCTTTGTAGAGCGACAACAAATTCTCTCTCTGCAAAAGAAGTCAGAGGACTCAGTCCTTGAATTATCAGCTGCAGTTAAATCCAGTGAATTCAAAAAGAGGAAATCGAAAACACTAACATCCCATTCAAACACCAGTAGTAAATTGACTCTAACAAACAAAACAGATGAAAACAAAGAGGACAAGACTGTCTTTTTAACACCTGAACTTTTTAAAGCAGAAGCAGAAGAAGCTGAAACCCATAAAGGAGCTGCGATTGAATCTCCATCGCAGATCATTTTTGGAGCCGAGCGTCGAACCCTGCACCCACAGAATCTTTTTGGATCTGAGCTTGCCCAAGTTTCTCCGTTGGATGAAAAGCGCGTGGTTGCAATCGACGCAACAAAGATAGGGTTATCGGGCAGAGAAGATACTAATGTTGCAGGAGAGCATGTAAGAAACAAGATCAGGCTGTCAAGATCCAGACAGAAAGCTCACCTTTCTCTAACAGATAAGTCATAGCCTCGGGTCAACAAATAGATACTGTAGCAAATGCAGCTTGAATTGTATGTGTTTATTCTTTCCAGAATGTTTTTAGAAACAATAAAGTAAATATTTAACAATCACTGTACTTTGTTAATATACATTTTTTACAAGCCTCCAAGCTTCATTCAGACAGTCATCGCCCGCTTTCATTGTAAAAAAACATTTTGGAGCGGTAAATACAACAACAGGCGGCAAATACACACAATAGGCGGCAAACAATTTTGGAGAGTGGTAAATACAACAACATGGTGACGCACTGGTTAGCACGTCCGCCTCACAGTTAGGAGGGTGCAGGTTCGATTCCACCTCCCCATGCCCGCGTGGGTTTAATCCAGGCACTCTGGTTTGCTCCCACATCTCAAAAACATGCATGGTAGGCTGATTGAGCCCTCCAAATTGCCTCTAGGTGTGAGTGCGAGTCCGGTTGGTTGTTTGTCTCCGTGTGCCCTGCGATTGGCTGGCAACCGGTTCAGGGTGTCCCCCTCCTACTGCCCGACGACAACTTGGATAGCCTCCAGCACGCCCGCGACCCCCGTGGGGACAAAGCGGTACAGAAAATGGATGGATGGACGGACGGATGGATGGATTGGGGCGGCACATTGGAGGACTGGTTTGGATGTCCGACTGATAGTTCAGTGGGTGCGAGTTCGATTCCACCTCCGGCCCTCCCTGTGTGGAGTTTGCATGTTCTCCACGTGCCTTTGTGGGTTTTCTGCGGGTCCTCCGGTTTCTCCCACATCCCAAAAGCATGCTTGGTAGGCCAATTGAACACTTCAAATTGCCCAGAGGTGTGAGTATGAGTGTGAATGGTTGTTCGTCTCTGTGTCCCTGCGAGTGGATGGCACCCAGTTCAAGGTGTCCCCTGCCTACTGCCCGATGACGGCTGGGAGAGGCTCCAGCACGCCCGCGACAAGCGGTACAGATAATGGATGGATGGATACTTGCCAGCATCTTCTGCTGTGAACTACAGCGCAGTCAGCTGCTAAGGAATTCTGTGACAATTTTTATATCCATTTGTGCAACTAAATGCTCAGCAGCAATCAGGGCTGTGGACTCGGACTCGGGGACTCGGTCGGACTCGGTCATTTATTGCCGGACTCGGACTCGGTGCTGATTTTGACCGAGTCCACCGAGTCCGACAATAAAAAAAATACGTTCAATTTTATTTTCATCATGCTGCTGAGAATGCGCGTAGGAATACTGTCCACAGCCCTGCTTACGATCAAGTTTGAAAAAGAACTTGACAGCATTGAGCGCCGCCGGCGTTTGTCGGCCGCCACCTCGCCAACCGGTCAAACGCGCATGCGCGTGAGGGGAAATCCCGCAAAGGAGGAGGGACAAACAGAGCGATTGGTTTTGCTGGCTTTTTAATGAATGGCGACTGTGACTACGGGGGCCCATTAGGTCCAGAAAAGCTGACAAGACGCTTGCCCAAATGGCAAGGAAAAAATGCACAGTTAAACGAATATATGACGATGAACACAGGACGTTTTTAACAGAGTTAAAGTTGTTTTTTGTTGAACGCTATGGCAAGCCATTCTGCCTGATATGTCGGACGTCATTGGCGCATTTAAAAGCTTCAAATGGTCAGCGCCACTTCAGCTCACTACATGCCAATATCGATAAGGACTTTGCAAAAGGGACTGAATTTCGTAAGCACAAGTTTGGAGACTTTGAAAAGTCAGGCAGAAAAATAGGTACAGTTTTTCAAAAAAATTACGAAGCACTCAGAGACTGTCACACTTGCATTGTTTCAACTGGCTTGGAACATTGCACGGGCTAAAAAGCCATACAATGAAGTGGAGTTCGTTAAAATATGCCTCAGTGACGTTATTGAATTTTATTTTCATCATGCTGCTGAGAATGCGCGTAGGAATACTGTCCACAGCCCTACTTGCTTGTTATGAAGACAAATTTAGTTGTTGCGTGCGCGCCCGCGCCTGCCTGCCTGCGTGCGTGCACGTACAAGACCGAGCGTAAGTTACGATCAATGCGGCCACGTTGAGTTGCACTTAGGCTAATGTTTACATTATGTACCAATGTCAAGGACGATTATGTCACCCAGCTTATATCATTGATGTGTTTCGATAGTTGTGGGGTCGTCACTAATTATTTGTGTTTAGATAAATGTCTGAGCTATAATGGTGTAATTAATTATTAAAACTTGAAAGTATCTGTTTATTGTATTCGTTTATATTGTCACGTTCCCGCGTCACCTGACTTCCAGCCAAGCCCTACTCATGGAATTGCCAGCACCTGCTACAGCTCGTTAGGTTCCCTATTTAACCTCTCTGTGTTCTGCCAGTGGTTGTCAGTTCGTCTGATTACCCTGCCCGTGACACTGCTGCCTTTTTTTCCCCGGACCGATCTTTGTAGCCAACTGCTTCCGTGAACATCGACCACGCTTCTGATCGCCGCCTGCCCTGACTACTTGCTCGCCCTTCGACCACGCTTCTGATCGCCGCCTGTCCTGACTACTTGCTCGCCCTTCGACCAAGGTTCTGATCGCCGCCTGTCCTGACTACTTGCTCGCCCTTCGACCACGCTTCTGATCGCCGCCTGTCCTGACTACTTGCTCGCCCTTCGACCACGGTTCTGATCGCCGCCTGTCCTGACTACTTGCTCGTCCTTCGACCACCTGCCTGCCTGCCTCCGACTACGACTACGCGCTGTGCTCTGCTGCTCAGCCACGCCAGCCGGACCGCAGGTCCAGCGTTCTACGTCCCCATTTCCCCTTTGCCAATAAAGGATCGTGCTGCACTTGGTAGCCCTGTCTCTGTTCCCTGACATATATGTTTAATAAAGACAAAGCCATCACAAAACTGTTGTAATTATTTAGATTTTGATCTAAATTAGCCTTGAATAAAGACTAAGCAGTCACATGAATTAACAGAAAAAAATGGACAGCCGGACTCGGACTCGGACTCGTGGTCAAGAGGCCGGACTCGGACTCGGTGCAAAAATCCGACCGAGTCCACAGCCCTGGCAGCAATCACTCATTACCACCAGTCATTAGGCAGAACGCTGCTAGATGGGTGAACTTCCAACCTTGCTGTTTACACTAGTTACATTCACTCCTGGAGTCTAAGACACCCTGGATGCTTGTCAACACATATGCCTACATTGATGGCGTGTGTAGAAACATTTAAGCATTCATCAGACTGTTTGAACTTACTGCTGTGTTTGTTTAATGCATAGATAAGAACAGATAACTTATCTTTAAGGCAAGCATCTGACATATAAATGTAGTCAAAGGTATTTTCATTTTTTTTCTTATACATTATACAGTTGGTCACAGTCAAGACACAATTGTTTCATGCCCTTATTTTGTTGTACACTAAAAAGTGGACAGACAGAACAGAGGTGAAATTACAAATTACAATAAAATATACTGAAATTATGAAATTTGAGATGTGAATTATAAATTTCCATCCATCCATCTTCTTCCGCTTCTCCGGGGTCAGGTCGCGGGGGCAGCAGCTTTAGGAGGGACTCCCAGACTTCCCTCTCCCCAGCCACTTCATCCAGCTCATCCCGAGGGATCCCAAGGCGTTCCAAGGCCAGCTGAGAGACATAGTCTCTCCAGCACGTCCTGGGTCATCCATGGGGTCTCCTACCGGTGGGACATGCCCGGAACACCTCCTCAGGAAGGCGTCCAGGAGGCATCCTGATGAGATGCCCAAGCCACTTCATCTGGCTCCTCTCAACATGGAGGAGCAGCAGCTCTACTCCGAGTCTCTCCCGGATGACCGAGCTTCTCACCTTATCTCTAATGGAGAGCCCGGACATCCTGCGGAGGAAACTCATTTCGGCCGCTTGTATCCGGGATATCGTTCTTTCGGTCACTACCCATAGGTGAGGGTAGGAGCGTAGAACGACCGGTAAATTGAGAGCTTTGCCTTTTGGCTCAGCTCTCTCTTCACCACGACGGACCAGTACAGAGTCCGCATTACAGCCGACGCTGCACCAATCTCGCGCTCCATCCTGCCCTCACTCATGAACAAGACCCCAAGATACTTGAACTCCTCCACTTGGGGCAGGATCTCATCCCCGATCCGGAGAGGGCATTCCCCCCTTTTCCGACCAAGGACCATGGACTTGGATTTGGAGATGCTGACCCTCATCCCGACCGCTTCACACTCGGCTGCGAACCGCTCCAGTGAGAGCTGGAGATCACGGCTTGAAGAAGCCAACAGCACCACGTCGTCTGCAAAAAGCAGAGATGCAATGTTGAGGTCTCCAAACCGGACACCCTCAACGTCTCGGCTGCACCGAGAGATTCTGTCCACAGAATTTATGAACAGAATCGGTGACAAAGGGCAGCCTTGGCAGAGTTTATGAGGACCCACGTTTTCTTTTCGGGCTGTGCCCCATGGGCGAAGGCCCGGCCACCAGGCGCTCGCCTTTGAGCCCCACCTCCAGGCCTGGCTCCAGAGGGGGGCCGCGGTGACCCGCGTCCGGGCGAGGGAAATCTAGGTCCATATATTTTAGTCTGAGCCGTGCTTTGTCTGGCCCCTCACTTAGGACCCTTTTGCCATGGTTGACCCTACCAGGGGCATGAAGCCCCAGACAACATAGCTCCTAGTATCATAGGGGCATGCAAACCCCTCCACCACGATAAGGTGACGACTCACGGAGGGGTTTATGAATTTATTATGAATACTTATATACAAAATAAATGCTGTTTAAAAAAAATAACATTCAATTATGAAAGAGACATATATAATTATGAAAGACACATTTATAATATAACTATATATTATTTATTCATATGATGTAAATAGTCCAACATATTGAGTTAAAGTACATTTTCATTTGAGTCTTAATTCTGGGTCCCTCTTTCGTAAAGTCAGTGATAGGCTTAAGCTCAGTTTGAATATTATATGTAATTTTGTGTGTGTGTGTGTGTGTGTGCGTGTGTGCGTGTGTGGGCGTTCGTGCGTGCGCGCGCACGCGTGTGTGTTTGCTGTTGAAGAGATTTGTTTTGTTAAAAAAATTAAAATGGTGAATTATATTTGATTTGTCGTTGTCAACCTGAAAATCAATAAAAAGACATTCAAAAGAAAGCTCACTTGTGACCCCGATAGTGAGGGTATAAAATGGATGCTTGGATACATTTTTATTCATTTAATTTCAATATTCCGGCTGGAAATCACACAAAGTGACAAGACTTTTTTCATTATATTTCTGAAATGTTCATTTACATAGTTTATATTAATAGGAAATAAACATGCAACAGATTGATCATTTGAGTGAAGCATATTAGTGGACACTGAACAATAAATGGGGAAGACAGTAGGAACATTATCCATCACTGGATCTGCAGCTCCTCCCCCCCCAGCGTGCGAGGCTTCAAATAATAAAATTCTTCAACTTGCATCAGTTTTTTCTCCAGAAGACTCTTTTGCACGGATTTTCCCGGGCACTCCGGTTTCCTCCCACTTCCCAAAATCATGCATGGTAGGCTTATTGAGCACTCCAAATTGCCCGTAGGTGTGACTGCGAGTGCGGATGGTTGTTCATCTGTGTGCCATGCGATTGGCTGGCAACCGGTTCAGGATGTCCCCCGCCAACTGCCCGATGCTCCAGCACGCCCGCAACCCACGTGGGGACAAGCGGTACAGAAAATGCACAGATGGATCATCATGGATGGATTATTAAGTGGCCATATGATACTTCAATAATAGTTATGTGTGTATTATTGTCGTGTGCATCACTTTGTTTAGGAAGGGGAAGAGAGAGCCTTCTGCCCCTTTAAACATCAGATTGCAAAAAATAATGCTAACTCCATTGCACAAACATTAAGTTGTCATGTTTGACATACCACTTGAACATGTTAAACATAGAGCATCCACAAACAAATTAAAGGTTACCCGACTGTCTGTGGTCAGCCTGGGATAATAAAGGGAAAAATGATAAGCGGTGGAAAATGGATGGGTTTCACAGAAGACTGCAAACATTTTCTTCTTCAAAGGAGGAGGTTATGTCATGTACTGGCGCCACCTGTGACAGGACAACGCCCTCCCCTATCAGTGGAATCGCCGCTACCTGCCACAGGCTCATGGACAGCGCTATATCAACGCCGCCAGCGCAGACCCGAGTGTCAGTCTGTCCCGTGATGTTGCTTCGCTCTCCTGTCCCTGAGAAACTGACTCACTTGAAGATTCGAAGATCCCGCAGAATAGCTTGTTTCCCCCAGCCAGATCGCCGCTTCAGCGCCAGCGCCAGCTGTTCCCTTCTTACCCCCGCCCGCAATAAAGTCTCTGTCGCTACGCACTTGGCTGTACTGTCCGATCCTTAACAGTACAGACTGACCAACGCTATGCAGCCAGCGAACGAAGAGACGGCATTGACCCGACTGGAGCAAGTCGAGACCGCAATCAGCAGCCTGTCCGCCGACATCCGGACTCTGATCGAGGTGGGCCAACAACACCAGCTACAGCAGCAGGAGATGGCCCAAGCCCTCCAGAGATTGTCGGTGACTGCGCCCCGGCTGTCACGGCACCCCCGCCCCGCCCGTCAACCGAGGCCAGGACGTTCCGGAGCCCCGCCTCGGCAACATCGAGAAATTCAACGGAGATCCCAAGCACGTGAGGGCGTTCGTGACTAACTGCCGTATAATGTTCGGCCTCCAGCCCGTCACGTTTGCATCGGAGTCTGCCAAAGTCGGGTTCGTCCTAACCCACCTCACGGACAAGGCGCGGCTGTGGGGTCTGGCCGAATACGAGAGGGGGGCCCCGGCTTGTGATTCGTTCGACGCATTCGCGGAGGAATTGCTCTGCCTATTCGACCTGGGCTCTGCCGCTGAAGACGCCGCCGAGGAACTGGCGACGCTGCGTCAAGGTAGCCGATCGGTCGCAGATTACGCACTCGAGTTCCAGACATTGGCCGACAGCAGCGGGTGGAATGAGAAGGCGCTCGTCAGCACATTCCTCAACGGTCTCGCTGAGTACATGAAGGACGAACTAGTGTCCTACGATCGCCCGCGAACCCTGAAGGGGGCGATGGACTTGGCGGCCCGAGTAGACCGGCGGATCCGGATGCAGCGGCGCGATCGGGAGCGGAGGTCCCTGCGGGACCCGCGTGGTCGCCTTCCTCCATCGGCTGAGGACCCGCCAACCACACCACCCGCCGAGCCCATGGATCTGGGAGGGGCGCGGATCCCCTCAGAGGAGCACCGCCAACGCCTCTCATTGGGCTTGTGTTTTTACTGTGGGGAGGGGGGTGGCGGTGTGCCCAGTAAAAGGCCGGAGCTCACGCGGCGTCGGGGGATCCGCGTGAGCTCGACCAGCACCGGCTCTCCCAGTACCAGTACGCTCACGCTACAGGCACGTGTCCAGCTCGCGGCGGGCGACCAGAACGTGGCTGCCCTGGTGGATTCCGGGGCGGAGGGGAACATCATGGACATTTGCCTGGCACGTCAGTGAGGGATCGACTTCCTGCCCCTGAGCCCGTCCATTCCCGCACGCGCCATTGATGGCCGTCTGATTGGCGAGGTGGCTTTCGTTACTGAACCAGTTAAGGTACTGCTCTCCGGCAATCACCACGAAACCATCCAGTTTTTTCTTCTTCCCCTCCCAGGACAGCAGCTCATTCTGGGGCACCCTAGGCTGCGGGAGCACAACCCGATACTGGACTGGGAGGTGGGGGTGGTTCGGCAGTGGAGTGAACGCTGCCATCGGACGTGCCTGAGGGCGGCCACCAGCCCACTCGGTGGAGCCCCGCCCAGGTGCAGTCCCGACATCTCTACTGTACCGGCAGTTTATCACGAACTCAAAGAGGTTTTTAGTAAAGCCAGGGCCTCTTCCCTTCCTCCACACCGGTCTTACGATTGCGCCATCGACCTGTTGCCCGGCACCTTCCCTCCCAAGGGGCGCGTCTACTCCCTGTCCGCTCCTGAGCGCCGGGCTATGGAGGAATACATCCGGGAGTCCCTGGCGGCCGGGATCATACGGCCGTCCTCTTCACCTGCGGGAGCGGGGTTTTTCTTCGTGGAGAAGAAGGAGGGCACGCTCCGCCCGTGCATCGACTACCGGGGAATAAACGAGATAACCGTTAAGAACAGATACCCTCTGCCTCTTCTTTCTTCCGCCTTCGAGTGCCTTCAGGGTGCCACCATCTTCACGAAGCTGGATCTTCGCAACGCCTACCACCTGGTCCGCATCCGGGAGGGAGACGAGTGGAAGACGGCTTTCAACACCCCGAGCGGACACTACGAGTACTTGGTGGTTCCGTTTGGGCTCACCAACGCCCCAGCGGTTTTCCAGTCCTTAATAAACGACGTGCTACGAGACATGCTGGACAACTTCGTGTTCGTTTATTTGGACGACATCCTCATCTTCTCCCGCTCGCTCCCTGAACATATCAAGCATGTTCGGGCGGTGCTACGCCGCCTCCTGGAGAATTCGCTCTACGTGAAGGCAGAGAAGTGCGAGTTCCACGCCTCCTCTGTCAAGTTCCTCGGCTACGTGGTGCGTGAGGGATCCGTCGAGATGGACCCAGGGAAAGTGCAAACGGTCACGTCATGGCCTGTTCCCGAGACACGCAAGCGGCTGCAACAATTCTTGGGTTTCGCGAACTTCTATCGCCGTTTTATCCGTGGATACAGCACGGTGGCCGCGCCCCTCACCGCCCTTACCCTCCCCGTACAAATGGACGGAACGGGCAGAACAGGCGTTTCGGGAGCTCAAGAGGAGGTTCACGTCCGCTCCCATCCTCCAAGTCCCCGATCCCGACAGGCAGTTCGTGGTCGAGATGGACGCCTCGAACGTGGGTGTCGGGGCAGTGTTGTCCCAACGTGGCCGCCGGGACGATCGTCTCCACCCGTGCGCTTTTTTTCTCGCCACTTGTCGGCCTCGGAGCGGAACTATGACATCGGCAATCGGGAGCTCCTCGCCGTCAAGTTGGCCTTGGAGGAGTGGCGGCATTGGCTGGAGGGCGCCGCCACACCGTTCATTGTCTGGACCGACCACCGCAACTTGGAGTACCTGAGATCGGCCAAGAGGCTGAACGCGAGGCAGGCACGGCGGGCTCTATTCTTTGACCGGTTTGAGTTCTCTCTTTCCTACAGACCGGGTTCCCGTAACGCGAAGGCGGACGCCCTGTCGCGTTTGTTTCCTGGTGAGGAGGAGGGACAGGATCCACCTTCCACTATCCTCCCGAGCTCGGTTTGGGTGGCGGCTCTGTCTTGGGAGATTGAACGCCAAGTGGAAGCCGCATCACGCGATCAACCCGGCCCCAGCAACTGCCCGGAGGGTCGCCTGTTCGTCCCTGAGGGCCTGCGCTCGTCCGTGCTGCAATGGGCACACGACTCACGCCTAGCCTGTCATCCCGGAGCTGCACGCACGAGGTACGTGGTGGCACAGCGTTTCTGGTGGCCCACCTGGCATGTGGACACCAGCGATTACGTCAGAGCCTGCTCAATTTGTAACCACTGTAAGACATCTACTCGTCCTCCGGCCGGGCTGCTCCAACCCTTGCCGGTTCCCCAGCGTCCCTGGTCTCACCTGTCTATCGACTTTGTTACGGGCCTCCCCCCCTCGGAGGGAAACACGGTGGTCCTCACGGTGGTGGACCGGTTCAGCAAGATGACGCACTTCATTCCTCTGCCTAAGCTTCCGTCCGCGAAGCAGACTGCATCCATCATGGTGCTGGAGGTGTTTCGTCACCACGGTCTCCCACAGGACATCGTGTCGGACCGAGGCCCGCAATTCGCTTCCACCTTCTGGGCGGAGTTCTGCCGACTCCTCGGCGCTACGGCCAGCCTCTCCTCGGGGTTTCACCCTCAGTCTAATGGTCAAGCGGAGCGTCTGAACCAGGAGCTGGGCAAGTCCCTCCGATGCATGGCCGCCGGGGACCAGCGTGGGTGGGTCCAACAGCTTCCTTGGGTGGAGTACGCTCACAATTCCCTCCCCAGCTCGGCTACGGGACTGTTGCCCTTCCACTGCGTCTTCGGGTACCAGCCACCCTTGTTCGCCCACCAGGAACGTAGCACGGCGTGCCCGTCGGCCCAGGCTGGTGTCCACCGTTGTTGTCGAGCCTGGGCGAGGGCCCGGACCGCTCTTCTCCGCTCTGTTTCAGGCTACGCCCGCCAGGCCGGTCACCGGCTCCAGAGTACAGAGTGGGTCAGCGGGTGTGGCTCTCGACGCGGGATTTGCCACTGCAGACGGGATCCCGCAAGCTGGCGCCGCACTTTGTTGGACCGTTTCCCATTCAGAAGGTGATCAGCCCGTCCGCCGTCCGTCTCCTCCTTCCTCAGTCCATGAAGGTACACCCCACGTTCCACGTGTCCCGTGTGCGGCCCTTTGAGAGCGCGCCGGCGCCCGTTCCGCCGCCACCGCCCCAGCTCGTCGATGGGGGTCCGGCTTACGCCGTCCGCTCCCTGCTCCAATCGCGGCGGCGCGGTCGTGGCTTCCAATACCTGGTGGACTGGGAGGGCTATGACGACGCCCACCGCTCCTGGGTTCCGAGCCGCTGGATTCTCGACCGTTCGCTCATCACAGAGTTCCATCGCTGTCACCCGGACCAATCGGGCCCTCGGCGCGGGCGCCCGAGGGGCCCAGGGGTAGGGGCCCGGGGCGGCCTTGTCCGCCGGTGCCGGAGTCTTCTGCCCCCGCGTCCGTCGATCCTGCGTCCGGCGAGGAGTCGGACGTTTCAACGGAGTACTGACCCCCCCGCCTGGTCGTCCGGGGGGTTGCCTTCCTCTGCCTTCTGGTCTTTTTGTGTTTTAGTGCTCTGGGGACGTCGGGAGCCGTCCCTTGTGGGGGGGGTTCTGTCACGTACTGGCGCCACCTGTGACAGGACCACGCCCTCCCCTATCAGTGGAATCGCCGCCACCTGCCACAGGCTCATGGACAGCGCTATATCAACGCCGCCAGCGCAGACCCGAGTGTCAGTCTGTCCCGTGATGTTGCTTCGCTCTCCTGTCCCTGAGAAACTGACTCACTTGAAGATTCGAAGATCCCGCAGAATAGCTTGTTTCCCCCAGCCAGATCGCCGCTTCAGCGCCAGCTGTTCCCTTCTTACCCCCGCCCGCAATAAAGTCTCTGTCGCTACGCACTTGGCTGTACTGTCCGATCCTTAACAGGTTAGAGTGATTTCTAAACTGGTCATGAAAATGTTAATACACACGATTGAGACAATATAGTCAGATTGAATTTAGTTGTATATTCAACAGTAGGAGTGTCAAGTGGGGGTCGCAGCTGCCACTGCGACATCCGTCAGTGACGACATCCCCCGATCTACCCTCTCCCTAAAAAAAAAAACTAAAAAAACACCCTCAGCAAAGCAACTCACAAAGTACAACCCACCGGCTTGGTGGCTTATAAGACAATATTACATTATAAACACAAAAACAAATTGGATTATGTCCCTCTTTTACACATAAATCCAGCAGCCTTAAAGTAGCATTAAATATCCTTTCTTTCACACAGATATAAACTAAGATTGTGCATTGTATCTAAATTGTTTGTAATTTGTTTTCTAATGGCACAATTAAATGTTTTAGATGGGGCGAGGTGTTGAAAAGTTGAAAAGGTGTAGAAAAGGCCACAAAGACTTCAACCAAGTAAATGGTATGATGCTTCGATAAAATAACCACAAAAAAACACTAAGTTAGCATAAATGTTTCTTTTCTTACAGCTTTACACAATTGATTACAATTAATAACTTACTAAATTAGCAATTTCACTTTTTCTTTAGTTGATCACAATAAAGCTACTTGCAGTGATTCTATTGAATTTAGTCATTTTACAATCATGGTATATGCTGCACAAAGTAATTTACACCTAAATTTTGATTTAATGCGGAGTTTGGGGTCCAGAATTTGGGAATGGTGTTAAATCCGAAAGCACGTCGTATGGTGTTCTTTTAGAAAGGCATGTTTTTAGGCAGCCGAACGGGTCCTTTGTTACATTAATTCATGTCAGGCATGTTGTTGAGCGGCCAAAGGGATCCGTTTGCTGTCCGTCACTCACACACATCGTAGTCTGTTGACATTTTATTAAAAGGGAAGCAATTCGCAGATGACAATTTCAGGCAAATTGAGTAAGTCATTCTGATGCCATATGAATTGGATGGAAGAGAGAATAAAGCAGCCACTTATTCTACTACTGTGTCCGGCCATGCTCTGTGACCCGCGAGTGACTGTGGATGAGATGCTTCCGTAACACCCCACTTTACGAATCAAAAACAATCTTCGCTCTTCGTATCACTGTAATAAAGCAGTCATAAAGATCAAACAGCCCCACTTCTTATTATCAAACGCCTTTAAATTGGTCACAGAAGTTCATCAAATCACTAGCGCTAAGGCTCAGTCGCTAGTCATTTAGCTTTGTACGGTTCTTATATCGTCCATTTAAAATAATACCTGAAGATGTATTTATGACCAAAAAAATGGGGTCCATGACCAAACCGCATTGAACAGAAAGTCACGTAGGATCGAAGCGAGTAAAATTGAGATTTCATTAAATTACCATAGTGAAGGATTCTACAGTATGTTATTAAACAATTGATGATTTATTTAATTTGTAACTATCAAATGAAACTAGTGGTATTTAAACAACCTCAAATTGTATTTCTGATTATGTAATTGAAAAATATTGTTGCATAATATGGAACAGTTTAATAGTTCTTTATTAAGCCTCTACCACCATGTAAACCAAAAAGACAGTCACCTGACAAATAGCACAATAATTCAGAGCATTAACTGGCTAATGCTGTAAGCACAGATAAGACCAAACAAGGAATGTCCAAATCAAGATTAGTATACTTATGAAACCACACAGGCAGATTAGGTGTCTAATTCTCCTCACCCTCTGAAATAAATCTGGGTTTATTCTTCCGAGTAGTTTCAAAGCGATGACTCAAGCCAAGTTCTAACAGCTGCTTCGGTAGACAGATTTTTTAAGGCCAGATGATCTAGTTAATCAAGTTAAATAAGCTTAATGAAATCAATTTCATTAGCTGTTGTCACGGTGTCTCCCTTCCTCCATACAAACTGTATGTGTATATATATATATATATATATATATATATATATATATATATATATACATATATGTATATATGTATGTGTGTGTGTGTATATACATGTATATACGTATCCAAATAAACGTGAACAATACCACACGTTGGGCGTCATTGTCTCCGATTACGCCTACATGGGACCGCCTCGTTTCTGAGAAACAAGCTCAGTGCTCCCACTAATTCAACGTAATGGTGAGTTTGATTTTTATGTGGTTTATATTTGTTTTTATGCTAGATGTATAATTTTACTTCATCATATTTATATATTTATTGTAAATGTATTATCTATTTGTATAAATGTATTATTTATTTATCGAAAGGCCGGTCCTCGAAAGTATTTTTGACACGTAACCGGTCTGTGGCGCAAAAAAGGTTGGGGACCACTGCTCTATAGGTCCTTTCTAATGTCTGGTTAAGTCTGATTCTACTTATATGTTAAGATGTGACATTTAGTTCAGTATTGTGTATATTCTAATTGATATTTTACATTCTCTGTTTTAAGACCTCTGTTATTGGATTTCTTTTGTAGGACATCTGTTATTGAATTCCTGCTATCCATTTTCTGCTACCCATTATTTGTTATTTATGATGATGATGATGATGTTAGAACTTTATTCATCCCACAGCGGGGAAATTCACTTGTCACAGCAGCGCGTATGGGTGCAAGAACAATACGAGTGCAAGAATAAAAACAAGTGCCAGAATTACAAAAAAGGGTAAATAACAGAAAAGGACAAACACAAGTGCTGCTAGCAGAGACGAAACATACATTTTATCAGGTGGCATGCATGTTGTAAAGTCTGACAGCAGAGGGAATGAAGGACCTGCTGAACCGTTCCTTTCTACACCGAGGGTGCAAAGGTCTGCCGCTAAAGGAGCTGCTCAGGGACCGCACAATCTCATGGAGGGGGTGGGAGGTGTTGTCCATGATGGATTTAAGCTTAATCAACGTCCTCCTCTTACCCACAACCTCAATGGAGTCCAGGGGACAGCCCAGGAAAGAGCTCGCTCTTCCGACCATCTTATTTAGTCTCCCCCTGTCCCGGTCAGTACTGCCCCCACTCCAGCAGACCACAGCGTAGAGGATGGCTGAGGCAACCACAGAGTCATAGAAGGTCCGGAGGAGAGCCCTGCACACCGAAGGACCTCAGTCTCCTCAGCAGGTGGAGGCGACTCTGGCCCTTTTTGTACAGGGCGTGGGTATGATCAGTCCAGTCCAGTTTGTTGTTAAGGCGAACACCCAGGAATTTGTAGTTCTCCACTACCTCAATGTCCGATCCCTGGATGTTCACCGGAGTGAAGATGGGTGCTGTCCTCCCGAAGCTTACAATCAACTCCTTCGTTTTGCTGGTGTTCAGCTGAAGCTGGTTGAGCTCACACCAGCTGACAAAGTCCTTGATGACCGTCCTATATTCCAGATCGTTCCGCTCCGAGACATATCCAACAATGGCCGTGTCGTCGGAGAACTTCTGGATGTGGCAGTGAGCGGTGTCGTGGGTAAAGTCTGAAGTGAACAGGGTCAAAAGGAAAGGAGAGAGCACCGTACCCTGGGGGACACCTGTGCTGCAGCGCACCACGTCGGACTCACAGCGATGTAACCTCACATACTGCGGCCGGTCGGTGAGGAAGTCCGTTGTCCATGCAGCCAGGCGCTGGTCCACACCCGCCTTCTCCATCTTCACCCTAAGCAGTGACGGCTGGATGGTGTTAAAAGCGCTGGAGAAATCGAAGAACATGATCCTCCCAGTGCTACTGTTGTCCTCCAGGTGAAGCAGTGTTCTGTGCAGTAAATAAATCACTGCATCGTCCACCCCAACACCAGGTCGGTAAGCAAACTGCAGGGGGTCCAGCTGCGCTCCCACCAGCGAACGCAGGTGACCCAGGATGATCCTCTCCATAGTCTTCATCAGGTGGGAAGTCAAGGCAATAGGCCTGAAGTGGTTAGGCTCCTTGGGGCGCGGCACCTTCGGTACGGGGACCACGCAGGAGGTCTTCCACAGTCCTGGGACTTTGTTCAAAAATGACCACACCATTCAGCTGGTCCGCACAGTTCCTGAGCAGTCTCGGCCAGATGCCGTCTGGGCCCGGGGCCTTCCCTGCCTTGATCTTTCTGAGGTGACTCCTCACCTGAACATCTGTAAAGGAGAGGGAGACGTCGGAAGACCGGGGTGATGGAGTGGAGACAGAAGAGTGACTCCGGGGGGGTGAGAGGGGGTTGGTGAGCTGGCGGGGGGGCTGGAGTGTCGAAGGTGGCAGAATGAGGTGCGGAGCGAGGTGAAGGGGCGTGGGGGAGGCGGACTCAAATTTATCATCAACCATCAATCATTTCTCCCCCTGTAAATCTGGAATTACCATATAACCCCTGAGTAAAGATAACCAATCCATCGCATCCTGTATTCTACCGATACACCATCCTGTACGCTGTATACATCCTAACGACTCAGCGAAATAGCCTCCTCAATAAGGACTGTGGACACTTTGATGACCACAAGGGAAACATTTCAGAGACTATTTAACACATGCCAATTGGGAATAGGTGGACACCATAGATGACACATGAGGAAGGCCAGGTGAACTGGAATGAGGGGAATCGGGATTTCAAAATAAAACAGGAAATGACAGGACAAAACAAAACTTCAGAAAGACAACCTCACCGCGGTGTGAAAGGCTGTAGGTGCGCACTAGTTGCCACGCTTCTGTCAGCCTGGCCCAGGACTGCTGTGGCTATTTATGTAGCTTACCACCACCAGAGTGTGATTGTGTGAGCGTATCAATAATGCATTTACTGTGAGCGCTTTTGAATATATGATAGAAAAGTTATATATTGCCAATGCATTATTGTCTTTATTATTTAATTCTATGGAAGCACCCACGATAATGGTCTATGCCGAGGATGCCTTGGTGCTGGTTACGCAACCTCGACAATGTTTACCTGCATTTCTATGTATAATTAACAGGTTTTCTCAGCTGTTAAGATCCAAGGTAAGTTGGAATCAATCAGAGGCCCTCCCATTGACATGTCACTGCTCTGAGAAATGATTATATCTGGTAATTTCAGTGGGCCACTGTCAGGAATAAGGTGTCTTGGAATTTTGTTTCCTCGCTCTCTTTCGGATTTGGTGAGGGTCGATTTCTAAACGCTATTAGATTCAAGATTCAAGAATTTTTATTCGCCATGTTTGAGCTTGTTTGGCACGCAAGGAATTTGACTTCGTACATCACAGCCTCTGTTCAACATTTAGGTTACTAACAACACTCAGGACGTGTGAAAAATGACAAATATTCTCAAACATCCCCTGATCTTAAACTCCCAGGAGGGCAAGGAAAAACTCAAAACTCCAACTAGGGGAAATGAGAAACCTTTAGAAGAGAACACAGATGGGAGGATCCCTCTTCTAGGATGACCAGGCTGCAATTGATGCAGAGAGGACACTACAAATAGTGTAGACAATTCAAAAAAGGTGTGGAGAGCAGGATGTTATTGCACAGCAATGACTCTGAGACTCTAAGAGTGGTGTGAGTTCATCAGAGCCACAGCCTGGGGGAAGAAGCTGTCTCTGTGTCTGCTGGTTTTGGCGTACAGAGTTCTATAACGCCGTCCAGAGGGGAGTAGTTCGAACAGACTGCAACCTGGGTGAGAAGGGTCTGTCGAGATGTTACTTGCACGTTTCCTGGTCCTGGACAGGTACAAGTCTTGGATAGATGGGAGGTTGATTCCAATTATCTTTTCTGCAGTCCTGATTGTCCGTTGCAGTCTGTGCTTGTCTTTTGTCTCCGGAACATTTGGCGCACTTCCTCCTTGCGGATCTGGAGTGCGGGAGCGGCCTCTGCAAGAGTGAGAGTCGGTGACAACGGTGATGGAGGAGTGGACAGAGCGGTTGTGGGGGGAGGTGAGTATGTTGATTGTGCTGCAGGAGGTCCTGTTGAGTGGGAGGACCGATCAAACCTGCAGTAGAACATTTTAGCTGGTTTGCAAGCCTTGGGCTCTCCACAGGACGGGGGTTTCGTTTCTTGAAGCCCGTGATGCTCTGCAGACCTTTCCAAACTGTTGAGGGATCAGGACTGGCAGAGAGGTGTCTCTCCAGGCTCTCTCCGTAACACCTCCTGGCTTTCCTGACCTCTCGGTTCAGTGTGTTTCTGGTCTGCTTGAACAGGTCCCGGTCGCCGCTCCTGTAGGCCTACTCCTTGACTTTGCGCAGCCTCCTGAGGTTCGCTGTAAACCATGGTTTGTCGTTGTTGTACGTGCAGAGTTTTTAGTCTGCACACACAGATCCTCACAAAAACTGATGTATGATGTGACAGTGTCAGTGAGTTCATGCAGGTCTGAAGTTGCAGCTTCAAAAACTCCCCAATCGGTGCAGTCAAACCAGGCTTGGATGTCCTGCCTTGACTCCACTGTCCACTTCCTCACAGTCCTCACCACAGGCTTAGAAGTTTTTAATTTCTGCCTGTAGGCCGGGATCAGATGAACTAGACCACAGGTGTCAAACTCAAGGCCCGGGGGGCCAGATACGGCCCGCCACATCATTTTATGTGGTCCTCGAAGACAAATTGTGCATGAAATTCGTGTCATTGCTAGAAGTGCAAATTGTCTTCACTTTTTTTTAAATATTTGACCAGTTTTTACTCGTCTGATTTGAAAACGAGTTATTTGTCAGTTTGTTTTGTAGCTTTTACTGTATGTAATATGAGGTGCTCATACATTTAGCATTTAGGGTTGACAGTCATAATGGCCCTCGGAAAGAAGCTATGACTACAATGCGGCCTGTGAAAAAAATGAGTTTGACACCCCTGAACTAGACAGTGGTCCGAGAGTCCTAAAGCTGCACGGGCCAGAGTGGTATTAGAGGTTTCTCAATGTCATATTGAAATTATACTGGCCTCACTAAACGTGTAGGTATTCAGCTATCCAGCATGTGTAAACAGTTAGGTGAGGAGAACAACAAAGGGAATGCCGAACGAACCTCTGATATTTCCTCTCCTTTATTTTACACAGATGTGCAAAACAGAAAGCTGTAAAACAGCATTGCCCTCATGGGGAATCACAACTGTAAAGCTTTCGAACAGACCTTTCTCACGGAGCTGAGTTAACCGCTAGCTTCAACTGCCTCGTGTCGTCTAACTGAGCTCTTGTTCCAAACAAGAAGAGAACCGGAAAAACACTCACCAACATGTATACTAAAAGTGGACAACAGATGTCGCTAACGCACCGCAAATGACTCAAGGGAAAACCTAGATGAATGAATGGTTGTAGGACCAGAACAGAAATGTTGGCTCCTCTGTATTTGTCTTTATCAGGCAAGGTTAATGTTATTAAAATAACCTGTATTCCAAGGTTTAGCTATCTTCTACAGACCCTTCCAGTGAGGATTCCGCTTTGCTATCTTCGGTCAATTCATCAGATATTATAATTTTATATGAAATGGTAAGTGCCTCAGGGTGAAGCTGCACCACTTACGGAAACAAACCGATAAGGGTGTTCCTGATTAGTTTCACGTGATTTTAAAAAATGGCTCAGTAGCGCCCTCTACAAAATGTTATCGATAAAGGTTCTGTCGTACGTTTCACCTAGAACTATGAAAATGTGGTGGGTATGTGTAACAGCCAAAGACCTACAAAAAAAGTCTTTTGGAGCAATCTACTAAACCTAAGAGGAAGTCCAGTATTTGATTTATTTTTAAATTGGCCCCACTTTTTAACTTAATAGAGGTCACACATTAAAGAACTCCTAGAGGTTTTATCTGTTTGTATTGAAACTGCGTGATTCATCGAAACATCCATCTATCCATCCAATATCTGTAGCACATTTTCATGATCCATCCATACTATACCGCTTGTCCCCACGGGGGTCGCGGGTGTGCTGGAGCCTATCCCAGCAGTCATCGGGCAGTCGGCGGTGGACACCCTGAACCGGTTGCCAGCCGATCGCAGGGCACACAGAGACGAACAACCATCCGCACTCGCACTTAGGGGCAATTTGGAGTGCTCAATTGGCCTACCAAGCATGTTTTGGGGCTATATATATTCATGATAATAAAAAAAATCAAACCAAAGCTTTTTTTGTTTGCTAAAAAAAGGCGGATTTTGATAGCCTTAACATTCATAAAAACATGAAACTTGGCACACAGATCTCACCTGGTAAATTCCTAATTACTTAATGAGTTTATTGCACCTTTATAGAAATTTAACTAGTTGTGCCCTCTACAAACTTTTGATGAAAACAGCCCCTGTTGAACGTTTCACGAAGATCTACTGAAAATTCGGGACATACGTATATAACAGCTCTACAAAAAGTTTGTGGAGCTTAAATCAAAAACTCAGGAAGTCGGCCATTTTCTATTTCCTATGAGATTTTGCCTGACTTTTGTCCGTTCATTGAGGTTATGTTTTATCATAGTATCTTTTACTCTGGTGTATTTTAAATAAGGTTATATACCCATCCATCCATTTGCCATACCGCATGTCCCCACAGGGGTCACGGGCATTCTGAAGCTTTTACATCATCATCGTGTCATCGGGCACAAGGCGGGGGACATCCTAAACTAGTTGCCAGGAAATCGTAGGGTAAGAGGTCGCTGTGACCAGGCTCCTATATTCCTCCTCCCGTCCATCTCTAATACAGCCAACAATAGCAGTGTTGTCCGCAAACATCTGCACATGGCAGAACTCAGTTATACTGGAAGTCAGAGATGTGTGAATAGGAAGGGAGAGAGCACCGTTCCCTGCGGACCTCCCACACTGCTCCTCACCGTTCCTGACCTACAGCCTCCCATGCGCACATACTGAGATTTGCCCATTAGGTAATCCATGAGCCATGCCCTCAGGTGTGAGCTCACGCCCATCACCAACATCTTCTTACTCAGGAGCACAGGCTGAATGATGTTAAAGCCACTGGAGAAATCCAGGAAAGTAATCCTTACAAGCCCTTTTCCCTTGTCCCAGTGAGAGAGAGAGAGAGAGAGAGAGAGAGAGAGAGAGAGAGAGAGAGAGAGAGAGAGAGAGAGAGAGAGAGAGAGAGAGAGAGAGAGAGCGATGCAGCATATAGGCAACAGCATCCATCGCCACCTTCTCCCGATACGCAAATTATAGAGGGTTGAGAGCATGCAGAACCTGAGGCCTGAGGTGGTGAAATAGCAATTACTCCAGAGTCTTAATTATGTGTGAACTCGGCGCGACTGGTCTGAAATAATTTAGCTCTGCGGGTCGCGGCTTCTCCAGCCGGGACAGGGACGATGCATGACGTCTTCCACAGCTGAGGCACCACGCTCTTTTCCAGGCTGATGTTAGTAGTATTGTTTGGCTGTCACACCACGACCCCTGTGTCTCTCAGCCAGTTGCTAAATGCCTCTTCACAGTTCAGCACGGTTTGAATGCCTCCAGCCAATCTCGTGATGAGACATATGTTGAGGATGTGATCAGTGTCCTGCTCCCCCTCCCAACACCGCGGGCACGTTGGTAACACTCTAATGCCCCAGCGGTGTAGGTTCTTCTCCGTTCGGCCGTGGCCAGTCAGAAGTCTATTTGATGTGACCCACTCTCTTCGTCGAGCCGGTTTAAGGGTAGAAAGGGTCCAAACCATGAGATTCCTGGGAGTGCAGATATCTGAGGTCCTCATCTGGACTGCGAACACCTCAGCGGTGGTAAGGAAAGCCCAGCAGCGTCTCCACTTCCTGAGAGTGCTCAGGAGGAATAACCTCGTGGAGAGGCTGCTGGTGACCTTCTACAGACCCACCATAGAGCATCCTGGCGTAGTGCATCACAGCGTGGTACGCGGGGTGTTCTGCAGCTGACAAGAGAGCGCTACAGAGGGTCATCTGCACGGGCCAGAAGATCACAGGCTGCCCTCTGCCCAGCCTGGAGGACATTGCCAACTCTCGCTATCTGACCAGAGCCGGCAACATCATCAAGGACTCTTACCACCCCAGTAATCACCTGTTTGACCTGTTACCATCGGGCCGAAGGTACAGGTCACACAAAACAAGGACAAGCACACTCAGACTCTTCCTGAGAGCTATCACTGTAGTCAACAAAAACAGATGAATCTGTCCCCTGAACCCACAAATACACATACATATATATAAATATATACTGATCATATTTATCACAGTGCAATGTTTTGTCACAGTGCAATATCTTATCTATCTGAATCTTGTGCAATATTTTGGTGATATGGCCTGACCGCATGTCCCTGGTACAACATGTAGTGACATGTTGTACCAGGGACGTGCGGTCTGAGGAGGCAAGGGAGGCCACGCCTCCCCTGCCATCATGAAAAGGGGAAAAAAAAAATTCAATTGTTTTTATTGTAAAGTCATTCTCCTTTGAATTTCAGTAGTTTTGTATCATTTTGAACCAAAATCGCTGAATTTTTATAGTTAATTAAAACCGAAGACGATTCGCTCAGAGGAGCCAACTTCCTGCCTTGCCTCCTCTGAGGATTGCGTAACCACACGGCGGCCTATGCTGACAGGCTCTGCAGTTAGACCAGGGGTGGGCAAAGCTTTGACTTGCGGGCCGAACTGGGTTCTAAATTTGGACCGGAGGGCCGAACCAGGAGCAGATGGATGTAGTGTTTGTGTGAAGTAATATAAACGACCTGTAAAGGTCATTGCATAAAATGTTTTGGCCTTTAGTAGGTAGTAAAGCATGGATATTCAAAAAAGGTTTTTGGAAAACAAATGCATTTATTAACAGCATTAAAAAAATAAAAAAATTAATTCACTAAAAAACTGCTTTCAGTGATTCTCATAAAATACGACACTGTTATTATGAATAACAGTCTCCATCACTTCAGTGCCTGCAGGTCAGATTAATGAAAGATGTTTATCTTATGAGATCACATCAAACGGCAAACATTCTGACCAAATATATCATCTTGAAGAATCGGTGAAAGCATACGTCCAAATAAAGTAATCAAAACGGCAACACGGTGAGGGGTATCTGAAAATCAGAGCAGAGTTTTAACTCAGAAACACCTGGTAACACAGGTGAGGAAACGGGAAACACTTCCTTAAAGTAAGCCTTAAGAACTTTACAGGTTAAGATTAGTCGCAAACAGGTGGTGCATCAATGTCCTTGAGCATCCTTCATTGTTTGAAAATGAGAATGGTCGCTAGTTTCCATCCATCCATCCATCTTCTTCCGCTTATCCGGGGTCGGGTCGCGGGGGCAGCAGCTTCAGAAGGGATTCCCAGACTTCCCTCTCCCCAGCCACTTCATCTAGCTCATCCCGGGGGATCCCAAGGCGTTCCCAGGCCAGCTGAGAGACATAGTCTCTCCAGCGCGTCCTGGGTCGTCCCCGGGGTCTCCTACCGGTGGGACATGCCCGGAACACCTCCCCAGGGAGGCGTCCACGAGGCATTCTGATGAGATGCCCGAGCCACCTCCTCTGGCTCCTCTCAACGTGGAGGAGCAGCGACTCTACTCCGAGTCTCTCCCGGATGACCGAACTTCTCACCCTATCTCTAAGGGAGAGCCCGGACATCCTGCGGAGAAAACTCATTTCGGCCGCTTGTATCCGGGATGTCGTTCTTTCGGTCACGACCCATAGCTCGTGACCATAGGTGAGGGTGGGAGCGTAAATCGACTGGTACAGAGTCCGCATTACTGCCGCTGCACCGATCCGCCTGTCGATCTCGCGCTCCATCCTCCCCTCACTCGTGAACAAGACCCCAAGATACTTAAACTCCTCCACTTGGGGCAGGATCTCATCCCCGATCCGGAGAGGGCATTCCACCCTTTTCCGATCGAGGACCATGGACTCGGATTTGGAGGTGCTGAACCTCATCCCGACCGCTTCACACTCGGCTGCGAACCGCTCCAGTGAGAGCTGGAGATCACGGCCTGAAGAAGCCAACAGCACCACGTCGTCTGCAAAAAGCAGAGACGCGATGCCGAGGTCCCCAAACCGGACACCCTCAAGGCCTCGGCTGCGCCTAGAAATTCTGTCCATAAAAATTATGAACAGAATCGGTGACAAAGGGCAGCCTTGGCGGAGTCCAACCCTCACTGGGAACGAATCCAACTTACTGCCGGAAATGTGGACCAAACTCTGGCATCGGTGATACAGGGACCGAACCGCCCTTATCAGTTGGCACGGCACCGCGTACTCCCGAAGCACCCTCCACAGAACCTCCCGAGGGACACGGTCGAACGCCTTCTCCAAGTCCAAAAGACACATGGACTGGTTGGGCGAACTCCCATGCACCCTGAATCCTGAATCCGAGGTTCGACCTCCCGACGGACCATCCTCTCCAACACCCCTGGATAGACCTTACCAAGGAGGCTGAGGAGTGTGATTCCCCTGTAATTGGAACACACCCTCCAGTCCCCCTTCTTAAAGAGGGGAACCACCACCCCAGTCTGCCAATCCACAACATCCAGAGCCTTTAAGAACTCCGGGCGGATCTCATCCACCCCCGGGGCCTTGCCACCGAGGAGTTTTTTAACTACCTTAGTGACTTCTACCCCAAAGATTGAAGAGTCCGCCTCAGAGTCTCCAGGCCCTGCTTCCACAATGGAAGGCGTGTAGGTGGAATTGAGGGGGTCTTCGAAATATTCTCCCCTCCGACTCACAATGTCCCGAGTCGAGGTCAGCAGCACACCATCTCCACTGTAAACAGTGTTGACTGTGCACTGCTTCCCCCTCCTGAGACGCCGGATGGTGGACCAGAATTTCCTCGAAGCCGTCCGGAAGTCATTCTACATGGCCTCGCCGAACTCCTCCCTCGCCCGGGTTTTTGCCTCCGCAACCACCGAGGCTGCGTTCCGCTTGGCCATCTGTTACCTGTCAGCTGCCTCCGCAGGCC
Source organism: Syngnathus acus (assembly GCF_901709675.1). Classification (NCBI taxonomy): domain Eukaryota; kingdom Metazoa; phylum Chordata; class Actinopteri; order Syngnathiformes; family Syngnathidae; genus Syngnathus; species Syngnathus acus. The sequence continues at coordinate 877,630 of NC_051098.1, forward strand.
AAAACGGCCCAATAGGACTCCTTCTTCAGCTTGACGGCATCCCTTACCACCGGTGTCCACCAGCGGGTTTGGGGATTGCCGCCACGACAGGCACCAACGACCTTACGGCCACCGCTCCGGTCGGGTGCCTCAACAATGGAGGCGCGGAACATGGTCCACTCGGACTCAATGTCCCCCGCCTCCCCCGGGACGTGGGAAAAGCTCTGCCGGAGGTGGGAATTGAAGCTCTTCCTGACAGAAGATTCTGCCAGACGTTCCCAGCAGACCCTCACAGAGTGTTTGGGTCTGCCAGGTCGGACCGGCATCTTCCCCCACCATCGGAGCCAACCCACAACCAGGTGGTCATCCGTTGACAGCTCTGCTCCTCTCTTCACCCGAGTGTCCAAAACATGCGGCCACAAATCCAATGACACGACTACAAAGTCAATCATCGAACTGTGGCCTAGGGTGTGTCCTGGTGCCAAGTGCACACATGGACACCCTTATGTTTGAACATGGTGTTCATTATAGAAAATCCGCGTCGAGCACAGAAGTCCAATAATAGAACACCGCTCGGGTTCAGATCGGGGGGGCCGTTCCTCCCAATCATGCCCTTCCAGGTCTCACTGTCATTGCCCACGTGAGCATTGAAGTCACCCAGTAGAACGATGGAGTCCCCAGAAGGAGCGCTCTCCAGCACTTCCTCCAGGTACTCCAAGAAGGGTGGGTACTCTGAGCTGCTGTTTGGTGCATAGACACAAACAGTCAGGACCCGTACCCCCACCCGAAGGCGGAGGGAGGCTACCCTCTCGTTCACCGGGGTGAACCCCAATGTGCAGGCGCCCAGCTGGGGGGCAATAAGTATGCCCACACCTGCTCGACGCCTCTCACCATGGGCAACTCCAGCGTGGAAGAGAGTCCAGCCCCTCTCGAGAGGGCTTGTACCAGAGCCCAAACTATGTGTGCAGGCAAGTCCGACTATGTCGAGTCGGAACTTTTCTGCCTCACACACCAGCTCGGGCTCCTTTCCAGCCAGAGAGGTGACATTCCATGTCCCAAGAGCCAGCTTCTGCAGCCGGGGATCAGACCGCCAAGGACCCTGCCTTTGGCCGCCGCCCAGCTCACTTTGCACCCGACCCCTTTGGCCCCTCCTACAGGTGGTGAGCCCATGGGAAGTGGGACCCACATTTTCTTTTCGGGCTGTGCCCGGCCGGGCCCCATGGGCGAAGGCCCGGCCACTAGGCGCTCGCCTTCGAGCCCCACCTCCAGGCCTGGTTCCAGAGGGGGGCCCCGGTGACCTAAAATCCCTAAAACGAAGTCCATTTATGTTTTTCGTCATAAGGGGCTTGGGTGAGCTGTGCTTTGTCTGGCCCCTCACCAAGGACCCTCTTGCCATGGGTGACCCTACCAGGGGCATGAAGCCCCAGACAACATGGCTCCTAGGATTATAGGGGCACGCAAACCCCTCCACCACGATAAGGTGACGACTCATGGAGGGGGGGCTCGATTCTATTCTGTGTTTTATTTTTTTAGGCATTGCTAATCAAAATGGTTAAATATATACGCACACAGTGATTTTGTCTGGTGGACGGGCCTTGGCCCATGGGGCCCGGCCGGGCACAGCCCATAAAGGAAATGTGGGTCCCCCTTTCCATGGGCTCACCACCTGTGGGAGGGGCCAAAGGGGTCAGGTGCGAAGTGAGCTGGGCGGGGACCTTGGCGGTCCGATCCCAGGCTGCAGAAGCTGGCTCTTGGGACATGGAATGTTACCTCTCTGGTAGGAAATGAGCCCGAGCTGGTGTGCGAGGCAGAAAAGTTCCATCTAGACATAGTTGGACTTGCCTCCACACACAGTTTGAGTTCTGGTACAAGTCCTTTTGAGAGGGGCTGGACTCTTCCACTCTGGAGTTGCCCACGGTCAGAGGCGTCGAGCAGGTGTGGGCATATTTATTGTCCCACGGCTTGGCATTGGGGTTCACCCCGCTTGCCTTCGGGTGGTGGGGGGAGGGCGGGTTTCCTGACTGTTGTTCGTGTCTTTCTTTTCTTGCACCAGCATGACATCAGTGCGTACTTTGACTCTATGGACTCAGCACATCCCAATTTCTCAGCCGTCACACTGGCCACAAAAGAATTTGACAGTTTACTGGGGGGAATAACCCGACCGTCTACCACTTGCATCTTAAGAGCCTGAAATAAATACCTCGGACAGCTGACCCACATTTCACAGCATAAAGTGCTGCAGTAGTACTGAGGTCTGCAAATGCGACATTGGCTGTTAAACAGTCTTTCACAGGTATAGGGTTCCCATTATGATCCTTCAAACCCAATTTTGGTTTTGTAAAGGAAGATTGCGAAAATAGTGTAGTGACTACCGACTCTGGTACGAGACAATTTTGATACTGTGTCCAATATAAGTTCAATATCATGAGTCTAGAACAGTGGTCCCCAACCTTTTTTGTGCCACGGACCGGTTACGTGTCAGAAATATTTTCGTGGACCGGCCTTTATATAAATAAATTTTTGTTTGTTTGTTTTATTTAGGATCCCCATTAGCTCTGGCAATGCCAGCGCTACTCTTCCTGGGGTCCTTAAACCATTCTTCACATAGTCAAATACAACACAGTCACATTCATAACTTATCCAAACTAAAATAAAGATACATAGTGACACAATACACTAAACAGACAACACAGAGCTCCCTCAGTCAATTTACATAATACATTTGTTACTCATTCAATAGGTTTTTTTTTTCCTTCACATACCTTACACCAGTGGTCCCCAACCACCGGGCCGCGGACCGGTACTGGTCCGTGGGTCACTTGGTACTGGGCCGCCAAGCCGCACAGAAAAAAAAAAAATTTATCGACGATCAATTAATTCAGGTCAAGACACTCGTCCCGATCACGTGACATGTTTCCCCAGTCGAGCCCGCAAAGCTAATATGTGGCGACAGGCTAACTAACCAGGCAAAGAAGCATTCAAAACTGCTTCAACACATGGAGACCAAGCATCCTGCAATAAAAGACAAACCTTAATCACTTCGGGTGTCATTGTCTCCGATTACGTCTAGATGGGACCGGCTCGTTTCTGAGAAACAAACTCAGTGCTCCCACTAATTCAACGTAATGGTGAGTTTTATTAATAAAATGTAATAAATAATAAATAAATAATTACTAATAAATAAATAAATAAATAAATAATAAAAACATTGTCGTTTATACTTTATTTTATGCCCAAAGTGGTTAAGGTTTGTCTTTTAATGCAGGATGCTTGGTCTCCATGTGCCGAAGCAGTTTTGAAGGCTTCATTAACTCATTAGCTAGCCTGTCGCCACATATTATGCAGAGTGGGCTTAGCGCGTCAGAGTCACCTGTGGCGATAAATCCATATTTTAAGTAGGACTCCAGAAATGTTCTTTTAAATGCAGCTTTCCTTTTCTTAGAAGTCGTAGCCTCTTCTTTCGTCTCCTCATTGGGCTTTTTTCCCTTTCTGAAGAAGCTTTCCAAATATCTCTGTTTCTTGCTCATTTTTGCTTGCTTTGCGGGCTCGACTGACGTGACCGAGACGAGCGTCTTGACCTGAACCGACGGATGTAATTGGGAGAGAATCGCCAATTTTTTTCAAAATAAATTCTTACTCATTTTTGCTAGCTTTGCGGGCTCGACTGGGGAAACTTGTCACGTGAACGGGACGAGCGTCTTCACCTGAATTAATTGATCGTCGATAAAATTATATATTTTTTTTTTTCCTGTGTGGCTTGGCGGCCCGGTACCGAGTGACCCACGGACCGGTACCGGTCCGCGGCACCGTGTTTGGGGACCTCTGGTCTGGAACGCTGACTTTAACAGTGCACCGTATGCAATCAGAATAATCTGTATCCACATTTAATATAACCACGTCTGGGGCAGCTACGTGTGCAGATGTACTCCCCCAAGAGACCTTAGCAAAGTGGCCTTTCTTCTTGCAAGCATTACAGAGCGCTTCTTTTGCAGGGCATCCATGAAATATAGCAGTGTGTTGGAATGAGCCACATCTGTAGCATTATCTCCCGTTGGACAATGGCGGTGGCAAAAGCACTTGGTCCTCGCAATGCCTGCGTTGCTGTAGGGATGGCCCCTGCCAAACTACTTGCACATCACCATCCATCGCATCCTTGCACATAGCTTTAGCCTCCGAAATAGCAGTCTTAATTTGACGTTTAATGGTCAAAGCCTTTGTGAGCGTGAGGGGTACTTCGAGCAGTAAACGCTCCCCGATGCGCGCTGAGTTCGTCTTTTCAACGAGTTGGTCTCTATAATAGTTGTACTAAGTTCATTTTGTTTTCACTTGTAAATCACTTCACTGGTTCTTTTATCTCAAACAGGATATTTTAGGTTGCATTACCTGACATGTTTCGGCTTGTATTTCCGCCTTCATAAGTGTCACTGGTGTGGTTGTGATGCGTCTTTATCAGCTGATGGATGAAGGCGTGGCTCACCTGCCAGATTATGTCAGATCATGCAATAAATGATACATCGGGGAGACAGGGAGGAACTTCATCACAAGAAAAACAGAACACAAGAAGGAGTGTGAGAAGGAGACAGCAACAAGACAAACAAGAGCAATAAAACAACAAGCAGAACAGGAACACTACAAGTCAGCCATTACCGACCACTGCAAAAGAGAAAATCACATCATGGACTGGGAAAAGGCCAGAGTCATCCACACCGAAGAAAACAAACATCAGCGTTGGATCAGGGAGGCCATTGAGATCCGCAAGCGGGGCCCGAGGACCATCAACAGGGACGAGGGAGCCTACATGCTCTCTACCACCTGGAGCAGCATTCTGGAGAGGTGAACGGACAGCAGAGGGCGTGACTCACCTGTCAAATCTGACAGGTGAGCCACGCCTTCATCCATCAGCTGATAAAGACGCGTCACAACCACACCAGTGACACTCTGATGAAGGCGGAAGTACAAGCCGAAACATGTCAGGTAATGCAACCTAAAATATCTTGTTTGAGATAAAAGAACCAGTGAAGTGAGTTGGTCTCTAATCATCTCCTATTCCATTAATGTTTGCGATGACGTTCGGCCACCACATTTACATTCGGCCTGAAATAAAATCCTTCAGCGCTTCCAGTGCCGTGTCACATTTGTCATCTGTGACCGTTAGCGTGTAAAAAAAGTCTATGACCTCCGGCATCCAGGCAGTGAATAAGCGTTTTTGCGCGTCCGGTAGTTCCGAGTAAGACATCGTCAGCAAATAATTCTGTTCTTATCCACGCCTTGAACGGCACTGGTGGTTACCCAACCGCTCACAGAAAAAAGGGCGGTGTGGCTCAGTGGTAGTGTTTGTCTCCCAACTTGAATGTTGTGAGTTCAAACCTCATCCCTGGTGACCATGTGGAAGTGTCCTTAAGGGGGGAAACTGAACCTTAATTTGCTCCCATTGGCTGCTGCCATGGCACCAGCCTCCCATTGGTAGACACACTTTATTTCTTGGTACCCCAGTTGTACAATGACAATAAAAGCATTTTTTTTTCTCTCTAGAAAAGTTGCAGGTTGGACCAAGTTCAGAGCCACCATCCTCTTCACCAATATGTTGTATTCAAAAAAGAAAGCTGTTGCGTTCATTCAATTCGTATTTATTTTAGACCTTCTCCAGCATTCAACAGCATATGCAACCCTCACTCATGGTCTCACTCTTCTTTGGTTTCCACTCCCTATCCTCTCTCTATATTCCTCCTAGTGACAGGACCAATACACCACAGGTACCTACACCGTTCCATTCCTCTGCAATGATCTTCTCTTAAATGTTAGGCAAGGCCCCTCTTATTAATACTGGTTTGAAGTCCCAATTTCATTCTCTGGCTTTAGACTGTCTTTGTTGTTATGTTGGTGTTATTGTATTTGTGCTTTAATTTATTGTTTTTTTACTGTTTTACAGTTTATTGTCTTTGATTCTCATTGTTGAATTCTTTGTTACAGCTTTGTTAAGTCAAGTCAAGTTTATTTGTATAGCCCTAAATCACAAGCAGTCTAAAAGGGCTTTACGTGTACAGATTTTTTTTCGACAATTATTCTCTAAATCATCCCCTGATCTTAAACTCCCAAAAGGGCAAGGAAAAACTAAAAAAGAAAACTACCAGGGGAAAAAGGAGAAACCTTGAGAAGGGACCAATGGATGCAGAGAGGGCACATAGAATACATAATATAAAAAATCCAAGAAAAGTGGATGTCCAATTCAAAGCGAAGAGCTGCAGGAGGTGCCCTCGATTTTCCTGGTAAAATCTTCGAGGGGGGGTGCGTAATACGTTGCAGTTCCCTCATCTTGATTGGTCCACGAGAATCCATACAGCCGTTGTCAGTGTGGTTGTCTCTTAGGAGGGGTGGGGGTTATGGGGGGGGAGCGAAAACACAAACTCCAGCCGAATCGGCCACCACAGGTTAATTAAAGGCCATATCATAGAAATCTGTCTTTAATTATGTCTTAAATGTTTCTACTGAGGTAGCAGTTCTAATATCCATTGGTAGGGCATTCCAAAGCTCTGGAGCCCAAATAGAAAATGCTCTCGACCCTGCAGACATTTTTTGGGCCCTCGGGGTCACTAAAAGATGAGCGTTTTGCGAGCGGAGGTTACGGGACGGAACATAAGGCACAACTAGGTCAGCGAGATATGAGGGTGCCACACCATGCAAAGATTTATAAGTTAATAGGAGAACCTTGAAGTCACATCTTAAATGGACCGGGAGCCAGTGTAAGTTGGCTAATATTGGGGTAATGTGATCAAATGTTCTTGTCCGTGAGAGCAGCCTTGCAGCAGCATTTTGCACTAACTGTAGACTTTTGATACTCGATTTAGGAAGACGAGAGATTAATGCGTTACAGTAGTCCAGGCGCGACGTAATAAACGCATGTATAATAGTTTCCGCATCATCGGTTGAGAGAATCAGACGAATCTTAGAAATATTACGGAGGTGAAAAAATGCATTTCTAGTTATGTTCTTAATGTGTTTTTGAAAGGAGAGCGTTTGGTCAAATATTACCCCGAGATTAGTTGCAGTATCGCTCTGAGTGATAGTACAGTTATCCATAGTTTATAGTGGTTTCCTTAAATAAGTGGTGATAACGAGCTGGACCAATTATCAACATCTCAGTTTTATCTGGGTTAAGACAGAGGAAATTGAGTGACATCCATTGCGTGATCTCCGCAAGGCACGCCTCAAGATGACAACAGTCCCGCGGATTTGTCATCGATAATGGCATATATAATTGTCATCCGCGTAACATTGAAAACTAATGTTATATTTTTGTAAAATGTGCGATGAAAAATAAAGTTGTATGGTATGGTATGGTACGGTATGGTACGGTATGGTATGTGACTCCTCTGTGAATCATTACCCTCAGCTCTGTCAAATGAGGGGAGGGGTGGGGCGAGGAAGAGAAGGAGTTGGCAGCAGCTGCAACTTCATGAAGGATCATATAATTGATTTATGCCAATTGAAATGCATGGGGATTTTTTTATTTTTTTCACGCAGTATATATATTTTCGAAATTATTTTGGCCTATAAAAAAGTCTGTTCTCATTAAGTTATATACCATGATTTTACAGGTTTTATCTACTGTACCACTTGGGAATAAACTTTCCTCTTTGTGGCCCCTAAGCTAAAATCAGTTTGACACCCCTGCTTTGTGTGAATTTGTCTATTTATGCCTTGCTATTGGCTGGCAAACAATTTGAGGTGAACCTCAATTTTGCCTATAGTAAGCTTGGGTAGGCAAGCACACCTCCAACCTTAGTGAGAATAAGCCGTAAAATTAACTGGCATAATCTTTGAAAATTTATGAATGAATCTATTAAAACACACACCCACAAACACACACACACACACACACGCGCACACTCTTTGAATGTCTGCTGACGCTCAATTTGTCATGTCAGCACATGACAATCCTTCTTTGACCTCTTTGGAACACATTTGTCAGCTTTCAATCATGCATAATGGGATCACCAAGTAAATGCAAATTGAAACAGTGACATTGACAATTAGCAACTTGTTCTTCGGCTGTCGCCCAGATCAACCTGGCAGTGCTGTGTTAAACAAATGCCTGATTTGATGAGTGAACTTTGTCGGATCGTCACAGCCTAAACCTTGAGGGGATTAGGTACAGATCATCTGTTAAGACTCTTTGCAGTCAGAGCTAAGGACCATAATACCCTAGTTTACCTTTCTTACCGTGCCTAGTCCTCTTACTGTATGTCAACCGAGCAGGACACAAAGTTATGTACCGGAAAAGATTCTTCAGTAATCCAACACCTGCTGTTAAGACACCTGGTGTCCATACTACCCGAGATTACATTTTCAAGGTAAGGACTGTTCATTACACCTTACGTACGTGGTTGGCCTAATTAATATTAAGGGAGTGAAAGCAGGGAAGCTCACAAAATAAGGATTTACTTTTAAAAGAACAAAAAGGCAAACTGGTAGTGATGTCATGACATATGCTGAGGCGTTGGCGCATGTCTCGGGCATGACTGGATGTGCCCAATGAAGCCCCAATTCAGGGTATGTTGTTTCCAAGAAAATCACATGACCGATGACAAACGTGCACTAGGTTTTTTGTGGATAACGTCATTCAATGTATCGTTAGTTTATAATAACACTCCAAACCTTGCGCTGCCTTTTAGGCGTTTTCAGCGTTTCTTGTGAGTTTTAAGTTAGTTGGCAAGTTAGAGAGTCATTCTGTGTATGGGAAAAGAATACTGGAAGTGTACAAGTCTTCCTGTAGATAGCATGGCCAATATTCTTTCATATTTCAATTTAGATTTTACAATTGTGATTTTTTCACATTTGTCTCAAATTATTTAAAAAGAAAAAAATACACTACTGCTCTCCACGTCTCCTCTCCTCTCTCCCCTGGGAGGCGTCCAAGCGAGCAACCTCATTTGGCTCCTCTCAATGTGTAGGAGCAGTGGTTCGACTCCAAGTCTCTAACAGGTGACCGAGCTTCTCACTCTAGCTCTAAGGGAGAGCCCGGACACCCTGCAGCGGAAACTCATTTGTATCCGAAATATTGTTCTTTCGGTCACGACCCATAGCTCGTGACCATAGGTGAGGGCAGAAACGGAGCTCGATCGGTAAATCGAAAGCTTCGCCTTCCGGCTCAGCTCCATTTTTACCACAACAGAACGGTACAGAGTCCGCAACACAGCATCCGATCTGCCTGTCAAATCTCACCCTCCATCCTGCCCTTGCTCGTGAACAAGACCGGAGAGGAATCTCATCCTCGACCCGGAGAGGGCATTCCACCCTTTTCCGACTGAAGACCATGGTCTCAGATTGGGAGGTGCTGATTTTCATCCCAACCGCATGACACTTTGCTGTGAACCACTCCAGTGAGTTCGAGATCACAGCTTGAAGAAGCCAACAGCACCGCATCAGCTGCAAAAAGCAGAGATGCAATGCTGAGGTCACCAAACCGGACACTCTCAACACCTCGGCTGCGCCTAAAATTTTGTCCATAAACGTTATTAAGAGCATTCCACCCTGTTTCCAACTGAGGACCATGGTCTCAGATTTCATCCCGACCGCTTCACACTCAGCTGCAAACCACTCCAGCGAGAGCTGGAAATCACACCTTGAAGAAGCAAACAGCACCACATAGTCTGCAAAAAGCAGAGATGCAATCCTGAGGCTGCCAATCTGGCCCCCTCAATGCCTCGGCTGCGCTTAGATATTCTGTCCATAAAAGTTATGAACAAAATCTGTGACAAAGGGCAGCCTTGGCAGAGTCCAAACCTCACCAGGAACAAATCCAACTTACTGCCGAATATGCAGACCAAACTTTGACATCAGTTATACAGGGAGCGAACCACCCTTATCAGGCGGTTCGGTACCCCATACTCCCAAAACAAACCCCACAGAACTCCCCAAGGGACAAGGTTGAATGCCTTCTCCAAGTCCACAAAACACATGTGGACTGATTGAGCAAACTCCCCTCAAGCTCCAGTGTTCCACAGCCAGGACGAAAACCACACTGCTACTCCTGAAGCCGAGATTCGACCTCCTGACGGACCCTTCTCTCCAGCACCCCTGAATAGACCTACCAGGGAGGTAAGGAAGTGTGATTCTCTGAAACACACCCTCCGGTTCCCCTTCTTAAAAAGAGGGACCACCATCCCAGTCTGCCATTGTCATTCCAGAGACGTGTCAGCCAGGACAGCCCTACAACATCCAGAGCCCTCAAGAACTCCGGGCAGATCTCAGCCACCTCGGTGACTTTTTCTTCAGCTTGACGGCGTCTATATACATATATATATGTATATATATATATATGTATGTGTATATATATATATATATATATATATATATATATAGTATATATATATATATATATATGTATGTATGTATGTATATGTATATATACGTGTATATGTATGTATATGTATATATACGTGTATGTATGTATATGTATATATACGTGTATGTATGTATATATACGTGTATATATACATATATATATATATATTTATATACAGTGGGGAGAACAAATATTTGATACACTGCTGATTTTTCAGCAGTATATATATATGTATGTATATATATATATATATATATATGTATGTATATATATATATATATATATATATATATATATATATATATATATATATATATATAAATGCTTCATCTGAATTTGTAAATGTGCATATATATATATATATATATACAGTATGTACAGTTAAAAATTCAGATGAAGCATTTTGGGGAATTTTCCTTGTGAAGGAACCATCAAGATATGTATCAAAACAGTATTAAAATACCCATAAATTATTAGTTAATTTGTAAAATATCTGGTATAAAACAATGACCTTTTCAAAAAACTCAACAATATTTGAGGCATTGATGTTCACCCACCCAAGTGACAAAGACGTTATAAAAATACGTTATTAATTTCGCCCAACAATATAAAACGTCCATCTTTATCTGCAATTGTATATGTCTGCATGATCCATACTTTCTGAGAACCACCCAGATCTGTGACAATAGTGGCACAACTTACAAATACATTTACCAGTCTCTGCTTTTTGCGACACACAAACAATTCTTGAAATAACAGACTGGATAACTACTGTACAAAGAGGCGTTTGGAATGGACTGGACTATTTTCTGTTCATTAATTCCAGGGTCCACTGGTTCTGGGGCGTTAAATCCAGGTTCTATAAGCTTTTAGTTATAGTTGTCTTATCTTTGACCTGTCTAAAGCATGACTTGTACAGTATGCACAAGACAAGTAGGCTTATCCCACTCAGCCTTTATTTAGGTACTTAATCACCTCCCGAAGGATTGTTCCTGCTTTGGCTAACCATCCATCAGCAGCATGTGATCCCCGGTAAACTGTACTTATCAAACTAAGTACTTGAGCCGGACCAGGCTGGCAGCTAAAGATTAAGCTGTAAGGAGAGAGCATCATTGTGATTGTGGACTGTGGTTAGAGATTTGATGGCTGACATGCCTCCGTAGCAGTGACTTGCGGCGGGGTTCAAAAGTGGCTTGGCACTTTTACACATTTAGAGGTCAAACATCTGCACCCTTGTCCTAGAGCAACAGTCCCCAAACGTTTTGCGGCACGGACGTGTCAAACAATATTTTCACAGACCGGCCTTTATATAGATATATAAGTAAATGATAAATGTATAATAAATATATAAATACGATGAAATAAAATGATACGACTAGCGTAAAAACAAATACCGTATTTTTTGGACTATAAATTGCGTTTTTTTTCATAGTTTGGGTGGGGGGGGGCGACTTATACTCAGGAGCGACTTATATGTGAAATTATTCACAAAATTCCAAAATCCGCGATGAAACCGCGATAAACAAACCACGATGTAGCAAGGGATTACTGTAATTTGAACTGCAACTGACGTCAGCGGCGCGGCGCACACGCGGCGTTGTTTATGTAAAGGACAAAGGATTCGATCATGGGATTTAATGACTTGGAACGACAGAGATTGTTTGATCAAATTGTTGTTTATAATCATATGGGCCTGTGGAAAAATTTGAACTGCAACTGACGACGAGTCCGGCGTCAGCGGCGCGGCATTGTTTACATAAAGCTCAGTGGCCTAGTGGTAGAGTGTCCGCCCTGAGACTGGAAGGTTCTGGGTTCAAACCCTGGCCGGGTCATACCAAAGACTATAAAAATGGGACCCATTGCCTCCCTGCTTGGCACTCAGCATTAAGGGTTGGAATTGGGGGGTTAGATCACCAAATGATTCCCGAGCGCGGCACCGCTGCTGCTCACTGCTCCCCTCTCCCCCAGGGGATGGATCAAAATCACACGGGGATGGGTTAAATGCAGAGGACAAATTTCACCACACCCAAATGTGTGTGTGACGATCATTGGGACTTTAACTTTAACTTTTTTTTTTTATAAAGGACGATCGATGGATTTAATGATTTGCAGTGACACAGATGGTTTGATAATATTGTTGTTTATATAATAGTTATTTGATGTGTAATTTATATATCGCTATATGGGCCTGTGGGATAATTTGAACTGCAAATGATGACGAGTCCGACGTCGGTGGCGCGGCGCACACGCGGCGTTGTTTACATAAAGGACGATTTAATGATTTGCAGTGACACAGATGGTTTGATAATATTGTTGTTTATTGCTTGCCCAGGCTTCTTGCGCACTGGAGAGGACTCACCAGCCACAGCAGACGCTGTGCAAAGAGCACCTAACCTCCAGACACAAGAAATCTATGGTCTTTCGAGACTGTGATGCCGATGATTTGATAATAGTTTTTTGATATATAATTTATATATCGTTATATGGGCCTGTGGAATAATTTGAACTGCAACTGACGATGAGTCCGGCGGCGCGGCGCACACGCGGCATTGTTTACATAAAGGACGGTTGATGGATTTAATGATTTGGAGTGACACAGATGGTTTGATCAAGGTGTTATTTAATAAATGTTATAGTTATTTGGATAACTTAATGTTACGTCAGGCCCGTTCTCAGCTCCTTGTTTGTGTTTATGTCACATTAGCACACCGTATCGTTTAGCCTGTTGTTGCTCGTTCATGTCTGTTCTTGGTGTTGGATTTTGTCAAATAAATTTGCCCCAAAACTGCGACTTATACTCCGATGCGACTTATATGGTTTTTTTTCACTTTATTGTGCATTTTATGGCTGATGCGACGTATACTCCGGTGCGACTTATGGTCCGAAAAATACAGTACAAACCACATAAAAATAAAACTCACCATTAAGTATCTGCTTCGTAGCTTTGTTTTGGTCGCTGTAAGCGCAGAAAATCCCGCTTCACAAAGATAGGATGTTAGAAAGGGAAGCAGGGTGTCACGACTCGTCACCGGGTGCTTTATTATGTCTAGGTTACCATGGTTTCTGTTCGCGTCGCCCCTCCCCTCCTGTGTTACCTCACAATCAATGTAATTAGTCACCTGCCTCTTGTTACCTGTCGTGTATTTAAGTCCTGTCTGTCCCTCTCTCCCTGTCGGATCATTGTTGTTGTCATGTCTTAATGTCTTCACGTCTTTTGTTTCACGTCCCTGTCGGTTGGTCCTCTTGTTGTTTTGTTAAGTCATGTCAGTTTGCCGAGTCTGTTAGTTTGTTTTCTTCAATAAACTCTGGTCCAAGCTGCACTTGGTCGCCCTGCTCCATCCGATCCTTGACACAGGGTTTTCAGTGCTTTTTATGGCGATCTCGGGATATTCTGCTTTGATTTTAATCCAGCTTTCTTTTTCTTGGAAGTTGTAGCCTCTTCTTCTGTCTCCTCATTGGGCATGTTCCTCTTTCCAAAGAAGCTTTCCAAACATGTCTTTTTCTTACTCATTTTTGCTAGCTTCGCTGTTTCGACTGGGGTAACATGTCAAGTGACCGGGACGAGCGTCTTGACCTGAATTAACCTGTCAAGAGGCACAGATGACGGATGAGAGAATCCCCAATTTTTTTTATATTTTTCAAAATAAATTCTTACTTATTTTTGCTAGCTTTGCAGGCTCGACTGGGGAAACATGTTATGTGACCGAGACGAACGTCTTGACCTGAATTGATGGTCGATAACATTTTTTTTTTTCTGGTTTTTTTTTCAGTACCAGTCCGCGGCCTGGTGGTTGGGGACCGCTGTCCAAGAGGATTTATCTGATTAACTTCAAACCTCAATTGTATCAGATTAAGACCCGAAACAACAACAGGCACAGTTTTTGCAATACTATATGACAGAGGCAGGGCTTCAAATTTTGCATTCTGTTTTTCCTTCGACACACAAGAGTATATGCTATATAACTCCCCTATACATGCTCCAAAAAATCTGAAACTTCACATGTATATAAATAGTCCCGACCTGAAGACATCTAAATGATAATATTCTCTTATACCTAAAGTGTCAACTAGTGGTGACAAGAAATATCTTTTCTGCTCGTTGATGTACAGCAGGGGTGTACAAACGTTTTGCAAAGCGGGCCAGATTTGGTTAGATGAAAATGTATAGGGGCCAACCTTTAGCACCGAGATTCCTCGAACCATTACCATTGTAAATTAACTTGTAAATATGTAACTATATCCTTTGCTGTCTGCAGATAGGTTGATGTTGCAAATGAGAACCTGTTGTCAATTGCACTACCAGAAAAGTTAAAGTTTAAAATAATAATAAATTAAAAACGAATGGACACTTTTATGAAAGTTGAATGATTTTTTTATAAGATGGATTACATTTGTTTTATTATTGTTATTGTTGTATTAATAAGAAGGGTGATATTGGTGTTTGTGACTGCAGTAAACAGGCCAGGTTGCATCATGTCAGATTTTTAATCCAAATTAAATCATTCTCCTTTTTGTTTTTTATTTCAACTTAATACACTACAAAGTACTTCATAATAACAAAATAACAACCCTGCGAGCATTTTGACGTCTAATAGACGTCTGTTAGACGTCTATATGCTACCCAGACGTATCGGCTAAAACACGTCTAAAAAAGGTCTAAAAGTGAAATAACAATAGACGTCTATGCCGTAGACGTCTAATAGACGTCTATATGTGAAAGTTTTTTAGACGTCAACGGGATAGACTTAGACGTATTAGTAGTTTTTTAGACGTCTACGGGATAGACGTCTATTAGACGTCTATTAGACGTCTGTATGTGAAACATTTTTAGACGTTTATTGAGTAGATGTTGGGGCGGCTCGGTGGTGCACTGGGTAGCACGTCCGCCTCACAGTTAGGAGGGTGCGGGTTCGATTCCACCTCCGGCCCTCCCTGTGTGGAGTTTGCATGTTCTCCCGGGGCCCGCGTGGGTTTTCTCCGGGCACTCCGGTTTCCTCCCACATCCCAAAAACATGCTTGGTAGGCCAATTGAAGACTCCAAATTGTCCCTAGGTGTGAGTGCGAGTGCAAGTGGTTGTTTGTCTCTGTTTGTCTCTGTTTGTCTCTGTGTGCCCTGCGATCGGCTGGCAACCGGTTCAGGGTGTCCCCCGCCTACTGCCCGTTGACGGCTGGGATAGGCTCCAGCACTCCCGCGACCCCCGTGGGGACTAAGCGGTTCAGAAAATGGATGGATGGATGGATGAGTAGATGTTCGAATGTTGGCTAATAGCTATTAGCGCGATTAGCGCTAATAGCTAGTGATCATTTCAACATCTAGACGTCTATTCAACATTGAGGTTCTCTTCAATACATTTAACCTGGTTAATTTTAAAGCCACTGCGGTCCTTGTTTCATCATCCGTGGCCTCTGTGCGTGTCGCCAACAGCTTCTACAAAGATGAACTCGATGGACATCAGGCACCACCCTTGGGATTACTCTGTAAAAGAATTATGAATATAGGAAAAAAAACCGACTACCTGTAAAATAGTTTTTCCTTGATGCATCTCATGTCAGTCGCACATTTTGAACATGAAGTGAAAAACCGCACTTATCGACCGTAAGTGACCCGACCCTCCGTTTAAAGGGTTAAACTCCCCTTCGACCCCGCTGCTGTAACGCAGCCCTCATAGAGAGACGAGAGTTTCCAGGTCGGGGCGGGGAAAGATTCGTCCGAGTCTAACCGCCTCTAAGATATCAATTCGGACAGAATTAATTTATTTTTAGGACGCCAATCCCTTTAAAGTCACTCTGAAACCTGTGCAGAGTAACCACTTGAGGCCCGGAATCAACATGACCGCGTCCTTTTTACCAGCGGCTCCTTCCCCTTTTTTGATTTGAAGCATTTGTTATCGCTCGGATAAATTTATCTGTCTTTGGTAAGACCGAAGGGATTCGTTGATTTACTAGAGCGCACTCGCCCTAGCTGAGCTCAAGATAACTACTTTGAACCAGATCTGACAATTCCTGATGTTAAGGATTAAAGCTGTCTTCAGTTTAAAAATAATTGAAAGAATATTATTAATTTTATTATTATTATTATTATTATAATTATTATTAATTAATATTATTAATATTGAAAGAATGACTATGATAGGGAAATAAAGAACATTTAAAGTTCTAATTACTGTATATAAAACCATGCTCAACATAGTTAATACGAAATAATCGATAACCAAATTGAGGATTAAGAAGAAATTTAATGAATAAGGAAAAAAAGAAAAATAATTACAAGTCGAAAAAAACAACAACACTCACCCGCTGATTGAACAAAAAAGGAGACAAAAGGTCTGAAATCCTATTTGGTTGAACAAGTCGAGTGATCGGCTCTCCTTTGTTCCAAAATCCGAATTCTGTTTAAAAAAGAGAAAAGGTCTGGCCATGAGGAGCTTAGCCAACGCCGTAACATTGGCGTCTTCCCCTTTCTGCCCGAAGCGGCTGTCTCCTCTGCCTTCCTCGAAGCTTAAAATTTGACAAAGTACAATTCGAAGCTTAAAATATGACAAAGTACAATTCGAAGACTCTGGAAATTCATCTTAGTAGATTTTGGTCCAGTCTCAAAAAGAATGAAAAATCCATCTTCGTCTAAACGGCGTTCTTTACTTCGGGCAGCGTCACGGCCATCGCCCTGACGAGGAAGAACCGCGTCGCTCTGTCAGGACAAGACATTTATAGGCTTCTGGCATTACCTCATCGGAATTACCTCACTGGCACGTGAGGTGGACTTTCTGGAAGTTTCTGGAAGCTTCGAGAATGTTCCTTAGCTGATCCCTGTCCAGGCCAGCCGGAAACCACTGGTTGTCTTGGCAACCTTGCTTAAAGCAGCAACCACTGCGCATGACTGTACTACGCCACCGGATGCAGCTGTTTCCTGTTTTGCTCGTTCTTTCACTATTCCTTGATGTCTCCTCTCGACTTAATACATTCAGGTATGGATGGAACACCTATGTTAAATACAGGTTGGACAAAACATTGCAACATTAATAACATATATCTTGTCTAGTAAAGATCAATCTTAACACATAATCATATTAACCATAATAATGGCTTCTTCTAACTTAAACATATGCAGTGGAGCCTCGGTTTTCGAAAAAAATCCGTTCCAGAAGGCTGTTCGAGAAGTGAATCGTTTGAATTACGAATCATACTTTCCCATTACAAATAATGGGAAAAAAATTAATCCGATCCAAGCCAAAAAGAAAACCCGCGTTTTTTAAGCATTTTTTCATTTGCGCATTTTTGTCCAATCGCGCAACTGCAGCGAACCGCCGAACGCGCAATCGTAGCGCGTCGCCGACCGCACAACTGCTCCGTGCTGGTCGCATTATTGTGACAGAGCGGTCGCTAAAATTTAGAAAATATTTTTAAAGTCCTAATGTACTTTCCAAAATTTTAAGTGGACCTCAGTGCGCAGGGAGCTTAATTTGGTCCGATTGCGCAACCGCAGCGCGCCGTGCGCTCAGTGTCGCATTGCTTTGGGAGCGTCTTTGTGTTTTAGGATGGCTTTACTGTCCCACTTGCTTCCTTTGGAGCAGGGGTCACCAACTCCGGTCCTCAAGGGCGCCAATCCAGCCTGTTTTAGGTGCAGCCCTACAACAACACACCTGATTCAAATAATCAGGATCGCTATCAGCCTTAATAGAGCTTGCTGATGAGCTGATCATTTGAATCAGGTGTGTTGTTGTAGGGCTGCACCTAAAACAGGCTGGATTGGCGCCCTTGAGGACCGGAGTTGGTGACCCCTGCTTTGGAGGCATGATTAGAGTTGATGCAATCCTCAGAGTAACGAGAACGTAACAACGAACGGAGTCAGTTGACATGCGGGTCCTCTCGGCTCATCTCGCAAGGTTCGACAACCGAATTTCTTCCGACGACCGAAGCAACAAAATCTCGAATTTTTTGTTCGAATACCGATTTGTTCGAGAACCGGGACGTTCGAAAACCGAGGCTCCACTGTATATTGATACTGCTCAAGCTGTTACATCTTAAAATTATGGCATAGCAAACTCATATTCCAAAATTGTGCGTTGCTACGTGTTTGAACAGGTCGTACCCTCCCAATTGCTAACAATTCAATTTATTAGATTTGTTAGTTTCCATCAGGTCACCCCTATGTCAAGCTTTAACACCGTCTCCTGTGAAATTTTGGAACTACTACATGTTTTGGGATACCAATGTGCCTGGGCCAAATTCGATACCCAATTTTACACCATCTTGTACCACCATGCCACTTGACAGAAGCAATCGCACAGGAACGAGCGGACAGGTTTTTTTTTAATTTACCAGCGCTATCAAAGCAGTCTTCCTGAGGGCCCTCTGCAAGAGTCACACGAGCATGCATATTGAACATTGTCATTTGTGTAGAGTCTACAACGGGAAAAAAAATGTCAACATTGAGCGCAGCCACCACATCGTAAGCCTTCACTGTTGTCTTTTTTTAATCTACAGTACGGATGTCAAACTAATCATACCCGTCCATGGTCTTGGAAACATGCAGGTCTTCAAATCAGCGGCCTCCTAACACAAGACTGCTTTGCAATCTGTATACAAGGAATTATGAATAGTGTCTCAGAAGAGTGGAACTAAGAGTAGACAAAATTGAATTGAGGACTTTTTTCTTGTAAATCAAGCAAAAAATAACTGAAGTCAGTAACTTTGACAGTACAGCAATTAAACCAAACAGAACCCTACAGGTTCCATTTATAAGCTATCAAGAGTGGGGGGGGCATCCAGAATTTTGACTAACCAGTGCCAACCTTAATCATTCTGTCATTCAGTCTTGCATCCTGTTTGTCATTTATTTCCTTGGACATCATGTCAAAGGTCTCCAGATCAGCACCGTCCACTCTCCGCGTCACATTCTGAACGAGAGTTGAGGCTCCTCAGCCCATGGATTGCCAGAAGGGGCTCCACGATGACCTTCAGAAACTCTGAGAATAAAGAAAAATAGAAATAAAATACCGTATTTTTCGGACTATAAGTCGCGTTTTTTTTCATGTTTGGGTGGGGGGTCGACTTATACTCAGGAGCGACTTATATGTGAAATTATCCACGAATTTTCAAAATTCAAAAATCCGCAATGTAGTGAAACCGCGATAAACGAACCACGATGTCGAAAGGGATTACTGTCATTTGAACTGCAACTGACGTCAGCGGCGCGGCGCACACGCAGCGTTGTTTACATAAAGGACAAAGGATTCGATCACGGGATTTAATGACTTGGAGTGACAGAGATTGTTTGATAAAATTGTTGTTTATAATTATTATTATTATTATTAATTACAGGATAAGGAAGGCACGCACAACAGAAAAAACATTCTGTATTTCAATATGTGGAGTTAAGTTATGGAATACTTTGGAGGAAACGCTCAGGGAATGTTCTAACATCTATCAGTTTAAAAAAAGATATAAAGAAGAAATTATTTTTACAAGGTACAGAAATGAGGGTGTATGAGTATCATGGGGTGCTTAGTAATTATTGATTTACGTTTCTTTGTTGGTTTTGTTTGTCTGTCTGTCATTGTTTTGTTCAGGCTGTTTTTTGTTTTTTGTTTTTATTTTGTTTATTTCTACCATTCAGGTATCTTTGTGTTGTATTTGAGGTATGTATGTATGTTAAATGTCTGTGTGTGAAATATACGTATGTATTAATAGTGTGTAGGTACATGTTTAGTGTCTAGCGAGCAGCAGGTGGGAGATAATTTAGTAATTTAGTATTTTGTTGGGATAACTGAGGCAAAATGATTTATGGCTGGGTATTTAGGGATTATTAAAAGGGGGTGGGATTAAATAAATTATACTTCTTCCCACTCCTTTTCAGACATGTGAATGTGACTTATGGTTCTTTTGTGGTTATATCTTCATTGCTACTCTTGTAGTTTGTGTGTATGTATGTGTGCATATGTATGTGTATATGTATATATATGTATATGTATGTATATTTTTATATGTATACGTATATATATGTATGTATGTCTGTATGTGTGTATATGTATATGCATGTATTTTGTCATGTCTTTTCATTGTGTACAATAATCTTATTCTTTTTCCACATGTTTGAAATAAACGAAACGAAACGAAAAATATGGGCCTGTGGAATAATTTGAACTGCAACTGATGACGTCAGCAGCGCGGCGCACACGCGGCGTTGATTACATAAAGGACGATCGATGGATTTAATGATTTGCAGTGACACAGATGGTTTGATAATATTGTTGTTTGGATAATAGGAATTTGATATATACTTTATATATCGTTATATGGGCCTGTGGAATAATTTGAACTGCATCCGAGACGAGTCCGACGTCAGTGGCGTGGCGCACACCCGGCGTTGATTCCATAAAGGACGATCGATGGATTTAACGATTTGGAGTGACACAGATGGTTTGATAATATTGTTGTTTATAAAATAGGAATTTTATATATACTTTATATATCATTATATGGGCCTGTGGAATAATTTGAACTGCAACTGACGAGTCCGGCGGCGCGGTGCACACGCGGCGTTGATTCCATAAAGGACGATCGATGGATTTAATGATTTGCAGCAGGGGTGTGGACTCGGACTCGGGGACTCGGACTCGGTGCTGATTTTGACAGAGTCCACCGAGTACGACAATAAAAAAAATACGTTCAATTTTATTTTCATCATGCTGCTGAGAATGCGCGTAGGAATACTGTCCACAGCCCTGCTTACGATCAATGCGGCCGAGGTTGATGGCTCCACATCGACGGAGGAGGATGAGTTTGAAAAAGAACTTGACAGCATTGAGCGCCGCCGGCGTTTGTCGGCCGCCACCTCGCCAACTGACATAGATGAAGAAATTGGGGCAATGTTGGCACTTGGTCGAATGACAGCTGATCGTTATCCGTCCGGCCTCAAGGCAGCGACTCGGACACTAACAGCAATGCCAATCAGCCAAGTCAGCGTAGAGCGCCTGTTTTCCGGGCTCAAGTTTATCATGTCTGATCAGCGCGGCGCGATGAAGGCTGACTTGGTTGAGGCGATTTTGTTCCTAAGAACAAACTCAAGTCGTTGAATTGAAACTTGAAAGTATCTGTTTATTGTATTCGTTTATATGTTTAATAAAGACAAAGCCATCACAAAACTGTTGTAATTATTTAGATTTTGATCTAAATTAGCCTTGAATAAAGACTAAGCAGTCACATGAATTAACAGAAAAAATGGACAGCCGGACTCGGACTCGGTGGTCAAGAGGCCGGACTCGGACTCGGACTCGGTGCAAAAATCCGACCGAGTCCACAGCCCTGATGCAGTGACACCGATGGTTTGATAATATTGTTGTTTATATAATGGGAATTTGATAAATACTTTATATATCGTTATATAGTGCTGCTTATTTATGATTCCGTTGGATATTGATCGGTAAACGTACTTGAAAACATTAACGGAACAGTCTATTTTAAAATGAAATAGCCTCGCGGGAACAACAGCTATTCAGTGACGCCCCCTGACCACGGTTGCCGTAATGCTGGATTATTTTGGCAGAGCGCTGTGCACAACCAGTATGGATCAACAAATTCATCAATTCATCCTTATATTAGGCGCTCTGCATTATAAGGTGCACTGTGGTTTTCTGAGTAAATCTTAAGTTTTTAAGTGCGCCTAATAGTGCGTAAAATACAGTAATAGTCATTTGATATATAATTTATATATCATTATATGGGCCTGTGGAATAATTTGAACTGCAATTGACGAGTCCGACGTCAGAGGCGCGATGCAAACGCGCCGTTGATTCCATAAAGGACGATCGATGGATTTAATGATTTGCAGTGACATCGATGGTTTGATAATATTGTTGTTTATATAATAGGAATTTGATAAATACTTTATATATCGTTATATGGGCCTGTGGAATAATTTGAACTGCAACTGACGAGTCCGACGTCAGCGGCGCACACTTGATTCCATAAAAGACGATCGATGGATTTAATGATTTGCAGTGACACAGATGGTTTGATGATATTGTTGTTTATCTAATAGTTATTTGATATATAATTTATATATCGTTATATGGGCCTGTGGAATAATTTGAACTGCAACTGACGAGGAGTCCGACGTCAGCAGCACGCCGCACACGCGGCATTGTTTACATAAAGGACGATAGATGAATTTAATGATTTGGAGTGACACAGGTGGTTTGATAAAGGTGTTATTTATGTTATAGTTATTAAGATAACTGTTAATGATACGTCAAGCCCGTTCTCAGCTCTTCATTTGTGTTTATGTCACGTTAGCATACCGTATCGTTTAGCCTGTTGTTGCTCGTTCATGTCTGTTCTTGGTGTTGGATTTTGTCGAATAAATCCATCCATCCATTTTCTTCCGCTTATCCAGGGTCGGGTCGCGGGGGCAGCAGCTTTAGGAGGGACTCCCAGACTTCCCTCTCCCCAGGCACTTCATCCAGCTCATCCCGGGGTATCCCAAGGCGTTCCCAGGCCAGCCGAGAGAGTCTCTCCAGGGCGTCTTGGGTCGTCCACGGGGTCTCCTACCGGTGGGACATGCCCGGAACACCTCCCCAGGGAGGCGTCCAGGAGGCATGCTGATGAGATAACTGAGCCACCTCATCTGGCTTCTCTCAACGTGGAGGAGCAGCAGCTCTACTCCGAGTCTCTCCCGGATGACCGAGCTTCTCACCTTATCTCTAAGGGAGAGCCCGGACACCCTGCGGGGAAACTCATTTTGGCCGCTTGTATCCGGGATCTTGATCTTTTGGTCACGACCCATAGCTCGTTACCATAGGTGAGGGTAGGAGCGTAGATCGACCGGGAAATTGAGAGCTTTGCCTTTTGGCTCAGCTCTCTCTTCACCACCACAGACTGGTACAGAGTGCACATTACAGTCGACGCTGCACCACTCCGCCTGTCGATCTCGCGCTCCATCCTCCCGTCACTCGTGAACAAGACCCCAAGATACTTGAACTCCTCCACTTGGGGCGAGATCTCATCCCCGACCCGGAGAGGGCATTCCACCCTTTTCCGACCACGGACTCGGATTTGGAGGTGCTGACCCTCATCCCGACCGCTTCACACTCGGCTGCGAACCGCTCCAGTGAGAGCTGGAGATCACGGAAGAAGCCAACAACACCACGTCGTCTGCAAAAAGCAGAGACGCCATGCTGAGGTCCCCAAACCGGACACCCTCAACGCCTTGGCTGCGCCTAGAAATTCTGTCCATAAAAATTATGAAAATAATCAGTGACAAAGGCCAGCCTTGGCGGAGCCCAACCCTCACTGGGAACGAATCCCACTTGCTGCCGGAAATGCGGACCAAACTCTGGCATCGGTGATACAGGGACCGAACCGCCCTTATCAGTTGGCTCGGCACCCAGTATTTCCGAAGCACCCTCCACAGAACCTCCCGAGGGACACGGTCGACCTCCTTCTCCAAGTCCACAAAACTCATGTGGACTGGTTGGGCGAACTCCCATGCCCCCTCGAGGATCCTGCCGAGGGTGTAGAGCTGGTCCACTGTTCCACGGCCAGGACGAAAGCCACACTGCTCCTCCTGAATCCGAGGTTCGACCTCCCGACGGACCGTCCTCTCCAGCACCCCTGAATAGACCTTACCAGGGAGGCTGAGGAGTGTGATTCCTCTGTAATTGGAATACACCCTCCGGTCCGCCTTCTTAAAGAGGGGAACCACCACCCCAGTCTGCCAATCCAGAGGCACCGTCCCCGATGTCCACGCAATGTTGTAGAGGCGTGTCAGCCATGACAGCCCCACAACATCCAGAGTCTTTAAAAACTCTGGGCGGATCTCATCCACCCTCGGGGCCTTGCCACCGAGGAGTTTTTTAACTACCTCAGTGACTTCGACCCCAGAGATTGGAGATCAGTTGACAGCTCCGCCCCTCTCTTCACCCGAGTGTCCAAAACATGCGGCCGCAAATCCAATGACACGACTACAAAGTCGATCATCAAACTGCGGCCTAGGGTGTCCTGGTGCCAAGCGCACACATGGACACCCTTATGCTTGAACATGGTGTTCATTATAGAAAATCCATGTCGAGCACAGAAGTCCAATAATAGAACACCGCTCGGGTTCAGTTCAGGGGGGCCATTCCTCCCAATCACGCTCTTCCAGGTCTCACTGTCATTGCCCACATGAGCATTGAAGTCACCCAGTAGAACGATGGAGTCCCCAGAAGGAGCGCTCTCCAGCACTTTCTCCAGAGACTGCAAGAAGGGTGGGTACTCTGAGCTGCCGTTTGGTGCATAGACACAAACAGTCAGGACCCGTCCCCCCACCCGAAGGCGGAGGGAGGCTACCCTCTTGTTCACCGGGGTGTACCCCAATCTGCAGGCGCCCAGCCGGGCGACAATGAGTAAGCTCACACCTGCTCGACGCCTCTCACCGTGGGCAACTCCAGAGTGGAAGAGAGCCCAGCCCCTCTCGAGAGGGCTTGTACCAGAGCCCAAACTATGTGTGGAGGCAAGTCCGACTATGTATAGTCAGAATTTTTCTGCCTCACACACCAGCTTGGGCTCCTTTCCAGCCAGAGAGGTGACATTCCATGTCCCAAGAGCCAGCTTCTGCAGGCACAATTTATGCACACGTCTGCCCCTAGCATTTCGAACGAACCAATACAACATTGTTCATAGAAATTACAGCTGGCTTAGGGTTCAATATTTCGTATTTAATGGATCTAATTTTGGCATCTATGGAATAACCTAATATAGACTTCTATATCAGGTTACATAAATAACCACACTTCACAGGGATCATTGTTTGTATAAAACGAAGCAATACCCTTATATACATTATCTATACAACTTATAGCTGGTTTAGGGTTTAATATTTCATATTTGATGGTGGGGACACGCGGTATAGAAAATGGATGGATGGATGGATGGATGGATGGATGGATGGATGGATGGATGGATGGATGGATGGATGGATGGATGGATGGATGGATGGATGGATGGATTTCATTTTGGCCTCAGGTTACAGAAATAACCACACTTCACACGGATCAATGGTTGTTTAAAACAAAGCAATACAACTTCTGTAGATTATTTATACAATTTACAGCTGGTTTAGGGTTTCATATTTTGTATTTGATGGATTTAATTTTTGTTCATCTATGTGTGCCCTGCAATTGGCTGGCAACCAGTTCAGGGTGTCCCCCGCCTACTCCCCGATGACTGCTGGGATAGGCTCCAGCACGCCCGCGACCCCCGTGGGTACAAGCAGTATAGCAAATGGATGGATGGATGGTTTACGGTTTAATATTTGTCGTCTATTTTAGGTCTATATATAGACCTAATTTAGACATCTATTTTAGGTCTATATATAGACGTAATGTAGACGTCTATTTTAGGTCTATAAAATAATCTAAAATAGACGTCTATATCACTTTACAGAAATAACCAATTCACATGTACGGATCAATCTGCTTGTTAAACACAAATCCAAACAAGTTCTGTACATTATTTATACAATTTACAGCTGGTTCAGACTTTAAAATTTCGAAATATGATCATAGTTGATGTTTTTAATTTAGACATCTATTGTAGGTCTATACCGAGACCAATTTTAGACACCTAAATTAGGTCTATACATAGACCAGACTAATAGACGTCTATGGCTGACAGGGAATCCATAGTCTTTTTGTTGTTTGCAATCATTGTGAGTGGGCGGCGCAGACGAGTAGTAGTGTGTAGAGTTAGTACGAAGTAGACAGCTCTCACCAGTAGTCCGTGTTTTTTGGGGTTTTTTTTCCTTCCCCTGTGCAGTGTCACTTGCAGCGTCTCTGATTTTAGCGTCGCCTTAGTCCTTGGTGTGTGAACATTTGAATGAGGAAGTGTCTGTGTCACTGATTATCTCGCAAACGGACACTTGTGTGCGTGTGAAATGGGAAGGGATGGAGGAGACACGCTCGCGAATGATCATGAGCACTGGCTCGTGCGTGTTCCCGTTAAAGGACGAGTTTCCTTTCTGTGGCTCACTCAGGGGTGCGCGGGTCCCCGCGACAGTGCCAGCGGGCCACTTATTATTGATTTTATGACACAATGCTTCGAGCCAGTTTAAATTTAGACGCGGGTCACATTTGGCCCGCGGGCCAGACTTTGGACATGGCTGATGTACAGTGATCCCTTGCCACTTTGCGCTTCACCTATCGCGGCCTCGCTTCTTCATGTTTTTTTTAATGAAAACAGATATTGCGGATTCATTCGGTGCATCTCGGCTTTTTGTGGTGTCACTTAGATCGCGAGGCTTTGTCTGCCCATATGACTTTACAGCACACTAATGGAGAGGAGAGGAGACGAGACCAATGGGAACATGTATTCTTGCCGCTGATTGGCTTAGAGCTGTCAAAGCAGTTGTAACCATGCTTTATCTCAGCCTCCGCTACGTATCCACTCTTTCGTTCGTGTCAACAGAATCAGCAGCATCGCTGAATTGCCCTTCGTTTTGTCACGAACGATGTATGACAACCAAATGCAACACAAATGCAACACTTTATTTGAGGAAAGGTCAAAGTAGACAAGGAGGGTTGGAATGCCGGCAGAGCAGGACGACAAGGCAAGATGACGAGCTGGTCAGCGAGCGCACGTCGTGCATCATCAAATAGCAACCTCATGGCTGAGGACAGGCAGAAATTTCAGCCAAACCGATTTCAAAGCAGATCAGATCATGAAAACAGGCTTTCACTAAACAGCGAATCACAGCTGACAGGCTTGCGGGATTCAAATTCACGCCCTAATCAGACGGTAAAGAGGGCACAGGTGGCAGTGATCCCCACTGATTAGTGCGCAGTTCCACATTGGCTTTGCTTTGGTATGAGGGCGCGTCATCTGGCCAGCACAGCGAGAGCAGAGTAGAGCCGTGGCACGTTTACGGTCGTTTTTTTGAGACTTTGGGAGTTTTAGTGAAGCCCTAAAGAATGTTTCTAAAGGTCAGTTTAACTTTAAAATGTTTAAAAAGTGTTTTAAAATACAAAAAAGTGTTAAAAAATACTATTATGGCTTGTGCTGATATCATAAAAACATTGACTCCACATCGCGGATTTTCACCTATCGCGGAACCAATTATCAGCAATCAACAATTTGTCAGAACAGCCTCAAGACTTGCTCTACATAAAATTGTCAAATTTTGTGACTTTACGTCAAAGCACGTGGGTATTGAGGTGCTGCAAAGTTTGATGATGTCCAGTGACAAAACCTGCTGTAACTTGACCCTGATGTTCCTATCTTCTTCAAATTTTATACATTTGATGATAGTCTAAGCCTGAAGACATATACAAAGATGTTTCATCCTTGTGGTAGCACCACCTATTGGCTACACAAAATAAATATTTTATTCTTTGTTTTATTCTTTGTTTTTCTGCTAGCAGGTTAACCAAATCTACTTTGTATTTGCTCGGAACAGTGTTTAGGCCTTCATGGTGCTAAAGCACATTGTTTTTGGGAAATGCTGCTGCCGTGGCAATGCAGTCCCCCAAGGTCTAAACATGCATGGAAACTCATAAAACTTTGCAGACACATCAGGCTTGTTAAATCATCACTATTCTATTAGTTAATAGTGGGGTTTGAAAAAGAAAAAAAAAAAAGCTCATTGGCGTTGTTCAGCGTCCACTACAAATTTTCAAAAAAAAGGCCCTGGTAGTGTGTTTCACCTCGCTCTACAAAATAATTGGTGGTATATGTAACAAAAAAGTATCTCGGAGCTGTATGCTAAAATTATCAGGAATTGGTTTAAATTTTGAATTTAATTTAATATTTATTGTAGCTTTGACTTCAAAAACTGCTATAATGTTACCCACATGATCCAATCTTGTCAATATTTTGCACATTTGATGACAGTGAAGCCCTGAAAATAACTACGACCTATTTTTCATTACAGTGGTAGCGCCACGCTTTGACTCCTGGAAATATATTTGCTAGGAAGAGTGTGTTTAAGCCAGGGGTGTCCAAACCTTTTGCAAAGCGGGCCAGATTTGGTTAGATGAAATTGTATAGGCGCCGACCATTCGCACCGACATTCCTCGAACCATTACCATTGTAAATTAACTTGTAAATATGTAACTATATCCTTTGCTGTCTGCAGATAGGTTGATATTGCAAATGAGAATCTATTGTCAATTACACCACCAGAAAAGTTAAAGATTAATATAATAATACATTAAATACAAATGAAAAATTTTATGAAAGTTGAATGATTTTTTTTATTAGATTTATATTTTTTTTATTATTGTTATTGTTGTATTAATGAGAAGGGTGATATTGGTGTTTCGACTGCAGTAGACAGGCCAGGTTGCATCATATCAGATTTTTAAACCAAATTAAATCATTCTTCATTTTATCTTTTTTATTTCATCTTCATACGCAAGAACAAAATAATAATCCATAGTCTTTTTATTGTTTGCGATCACTGTGAGTGGGCGGCGCGGACGCTTAATAGTGTGTAGAGTTTTTACGAAGTATAGAGAGCTCTCAACAGTAGTCCGTGTTTTTTTTTTGCGTTTCCCTGTGCAGCGTCACTTGCAGCTTTTCTGATTTTAGCGTCGCCTTAGTCCTTGGTGTGCGGACATTTGAATGAGGAAGTGTCGGTGTCACTGATTATCTTGCAAACGGACACCTGTGTGCGCGTGACCTGGGAAGGGATGGGGGTGAAACGCTCGCAACCGATCATGAGCGCCGGCTCACATGAGCGCCGGCGCTCACATGAGCGCCGGCTCACATGAGCGCCGGCTCACATGAGCGCCGGCTCACATGGCGCCATGGGAGGAGACGACCTACCACGCCGGCAATGGACCACGCTGAACCGCCTACGGACTGGGGTCGGTCGCTTTGGGTCATCAATGAAGACGTGGGGCATGGCGGACAGTGCGGCATGCGAGTGTGGTGACCCTGAGCAGACCGCCGACCATATAATCAACATCTGCCCCTTATATGGACCACCCTCGGAAGCCAGCCTCTTCGACCTAGGACCAGAGATGCGGGCATGGCTACGCGACACCGAGTTGGACATTTGACGTTACACGAAAGAAGAAGAACGGAGCCCCCCCAAGTTCACCCCCCCCCTCGAAAGTGCCAAGACAGAGCCATGCAATTGCCAAAAGGGAGATTCTTGGGGTATGAAAATGTTACCTTTATGTTATTTGAAAAATAAAAAAGTTTAGGCTTATAACTATAGGTGTAACTTCGGTAGTAACATACTGTGTGCAAAGGGAAAATAAGAATTAGCACACCAAAGTAATAATCGTTCATGGGTTTTCCCAGTCCTAAAAATTGATTTTCCTACTGTTTTCTACCCTATAAAACAATATGTTGCCGAATATATTATGAAAATAAATTTTCTACGCAATTTTCGTAGAATTTATTAAATTGGACACCCAAAACATTATCAGTACATAGCCACTGATTTTCTCCCGATCCGGCTGTAACTTCCGCGCCTTCGTTTTGCGATGCTTCAGTCGCTGGGGTACTTCTCACTGGTTCAAATTGGTAGCCTTGTACCCCAAGAAAGAAATCATAATCTTCTTCATTTTCATCAGAAGGTGAAGAATCATCTGAGGGAGATTCGTCAGACGACATCGCTTCCATTTCTGTATCCTCCATTATGCTTACATGGGCTAAGTAACTCGACAACGCTCGGCCTCCTATAATCTACGTCACAGTCACTTCGGCAATTTCCAGGATGAACTTCAACGATCACATACAAACCGTTGATTTTTCATCGATTCCTCCTCAATTCGCAATTTTATTCAAAAATTCACAACAGTTTCCAATAATACAAGTCCATCTTTATCAAATACATTTTCTGACCCCATAGTGTCTTTACATGCCCTTTAACCAAGTTCATTGCTCCAAAAAATGAAAAGTTCATAGTCCTCACCCTCCCCAAATAAAAAAATAAAAACTGTTGCTGCTACGCTCTGGCATATTGTCAATTCTTTGTTGTTTTCACCCATTCTTCTACACTAGTATTCAGGTGCCACTACAACCCTAACCTCAAATACGGAAGCAGTTCTAACCATTCTGCAAACAGTTTGTGTTTGCAGAATGTGCAAACACAAACTGCTGTAAATGCTGGACTGAGGTAAGACACTAAGGATATACAAATGAAGTATTCGATGTGCAAAACATTTAAAGCAGTGGTTCCCAAAGTGGGCGGTACCGCCCCCCTGGGGGCGGTGGAAAGATCTGGGGGGGCGGTGAGGAAGAAAGGGGCGGTAGGGGGGCGGTAGGGGGGCGGCAGTCGATTTGTACACAACACGCCGCTCTGGCCCAGTCAGATCCGACAGCATAGACTACAAAAGCAAAAGCTCAGGTTTGTAATTTCAAGCTTGTAATGTTCAGAATTTTATCTTATAATAAAAACCGCATTCTGGCGGTCAACATCATCTTGAGTTCAAGTCAACATGAAATTGGGGACTCGCCAGAACGCGCCGTGTTGTGTTGTGTTGAGCTGGTTAGGGCAGTGGTCCCCAACCACCGGGCCGCGGACCGGTACCGGTCCGTGGGTCACTTGGTACCGGGCCGCCAAGCCGCACAGAATTAAATTTTTTTATCGACGATCAATTAATTCAGGTCAAGACACTCGTCCCGGTCACGTGACATGTTTCCCCAGTCGAGCCCGCAAAGCTAATATGTGGCGACAGGCTAACTAACCAGGCAGTGAAGCATTCAAAACTGCTTCAACACATGGAGACCAAGCATCCTGCAATAAAAGACAAACCTTAAATCACTTCGGGTGTCATTGTCTCCGATTACGTCTAGATGGGACCGGCTCGTTTCTGAGAAACAAACTCAGTGCTCCCACTAATTCAACGTAATGGTAATGATATTATAAATGTATTATTTATTTATTTATATAAATGTATTATTTATTTATATAAATGCCTTGGGGGGGGGGGCGCTAGGAATTCACTGGGGAGCCAAAGGGGGCGCCAGCCTGCAAAAGTTTGGGAACCACTGATTTAAAGTAACTATATTTGCTTTAACTCACTTTTCTTTTTTGTTAATGAATTATTTCTGAACCAGAAAACCTTTTGAACTATGAACATAAACGTGCAAAGGTAAAAAGCCCAAATAAATAACTATCCATCCATCCATCCATCCATTTTCTGCACCGCTCTGTCCCCACGGGGGTCGTGGGCGTGCTGGAGCCTATCCCAGCCGTCACTGGGCAGTAGGCGGGGGACACCCTGAACTGGTTGCCAGTCAATCGCAGGGCACACAGAGACGAACAACTATCCGCACTCGCACTCACACCTAGGGGCATTTGGAGTGTTCAATTGGCCTACCAAGCATATTTTTGGGATGTGGGAGGAAACCGGAGTGCCCGGAGAAAACCCACGCGGACACGGGGAGAACATGAAAACTCCACACAGGGAGGGCCGGAGGTGGAATCGAACCCACACCCTCCTAACTGTGAGGCGGACGTGCTACTCAGTGCGCCACCGAGCCGCAAATAAATAACTAAAACAACAAAAAAATCTCATTAAGACTTAGTAGTATAGTTCATCACTTCACATGTTATTTTCACTATGGAGACATCACTCCATATCAAGAGAGACCAAACTAAAGATATATAGTAACTCCTCAGTCTTGTCCATCCTCCTTTACGGAGCAGAAACCTGGCTTCTCAACAAGACCCAGGCTGCCAGAATCGATGGCTTTGACACCAGAGCACTGCGCACTATAGAGGGGATAAAATGCACGGATAAAGTCCCCAACTCTGTGCTGCGGGAACGCACACAACAGCCTCCAGCATCCCACCTGGCAGCACAACGTCAGCTGCGCTGGTATGGCCATGTCAAAAGACTCCCCCCTGAACACTCGACTCACGCTATCCTCAATTTCCAACCCAAAATTGCTGGCTGGAAACGACTCCGCGGTGCCCCTCACACTCGATGGATCTAGCTGAAGCTGAGCCCCTAGCACTGGACCGAACCAACTGGCGAAGACTAACTAAACTGATTGGCTCTACGCATGGCGACACTCCCCTCGCTGAGCAAGAGAACTGATGATGATGATCCTGCCAGCGACACTCCTTCAGTTTTCTCCCCAGAACTAAGGGAATAGGTGACCTGTGTGGCTGAAAACCCAGTTTATGCCTCCCATCTGTCACGACTCGTCCCCGGTCGTTTTATTATGTGTACATGTTTGCCATGGTTTCTGTTCGCGTCCCCCCTCCCCTCCTGTGTCACCTCACGATCTATATAATCACAGTCACCTGCCTCTCGTGAGTGCGAGTGCGTATGGTTATTTGTCTCTGTGTGCCCTGCGACTGTCTGGCAACCAGTTCAGGGTGTCCCCCGCCTGCTGCGCCATGAATGCTGGATTGGCTTCGGTATACCCGTGACACCCGTGGGGACAAGCGCTATGGGATAATGGATGCATGGATAATAATAATAAAAAAAAAACTAATCTCTGGTCAAATGTGGTAAAAGTGTTGTAGTATAATGGGTTTTTGGTATACATACACATGATAATTGATCATTCATACTGCTTATTTACATATAGATACGTACTATATATAGCCCCCACAGTTTCAAAATTCCATCCACTCATCCATTCATTTGACCCTATAAAAAAATAGAGAATAATATAGAGCGCTTAAGTTGAGTGAATAGTTAACTGTACATAAATACATTAAAACGCTCTTGAACAAATAAACTCCAAAACAACTTTTTACTTGCATATGGCCAACAGAGGGCGCTCCTGTCCAACAGTTCATATGTAAACTGACGATGTCTCTCCAATTTGTTCCTACCAAATTATGTAAATATTACTAAAATGACACACACACACACATTTTCAACACAGAAGTTTTATTAAAAAGTGTGAGACAATCAGAAAATACGGACAACCAGGATGACTAGAAACATTTACTGATTAAATAAATCCATCAACTGACGTATCTTTAAATAAGGGATTGCTTTGATAGTCAATAGCCTGACTGAAGTTAAGTAACCTGAGGTGTTTTAAATCACATGAACCGTTTTCTCCGCTGCTCTGAAAATATTGCTGGATATACCGTAGACCAAATATGGCACACATGTCCCACAATCAGTGACTCAAAACACGTTTAAATTGTTGACGAGCCTTTATGTAATGGAGTGGGTTAGATAGCAAAGTGTGATATTCAAAATATATACACACTAGTACACACACTTAAATAATTTAATACCAATTGCATATAATTATTTACAGATTTATTTAGCTTCACATTACATAAATTGATCAGAAATCCATTTCTCTTGAATAAAATTCCCCATGAATGCAATTAATAGATCACAGCCTCAAACTGGTCTAGTTTTGTTGATGTTTTTGTTTTATACTATGAGGCCACTTTCCCAAATAACCCCCCGCCACCCTAAACATACTATGTAGGTTTATGTTACCCGTCAGGAAGATTCAGTCTGAGGATGAAAATTGGGAGGTCGTGGTTTGTTATAAGTTTTTCCATTCTATATCACAGCTTTGGTGTTGGGCTTTTTACTAATGTAGAATTGTTTCAATAGCAATTCTTAATCAAAACATCACCTTAGTTGTTGTAGTGTGCTAAAAATAACAGAATAGTCCTCGCATCTGCAAGCCAAGCCATGACATACTGAGTCGTATATCACTCTGGAGAATGTTCTGCTGGGGATGGATGGCCCTCCAGGCCACTCAAAAGTTTCTGAATATTCTGAATTTCATTCAGAGAGTCTTTCCTTTTGGGAGACTTGACCCTCCCGTAGGATCCACCATTCTTGTTGTGGCTGTTGTGTACTGGGCTGGTCTCCCGACTGCATGATTTAGAGCCTGGGTTGAGGCTACATTGCAGATTGGTTGTAAGTAGGCTAGAACTCTGAGACAAAGACATTGGGAGCCGGTACGGGTTGAAGCGGAGACATGGTCGAGATGTGACCAGAAAAGGGTTTCTGGAGAATGGGCTGGAAGTGTTGGTTGCTGGGATGGCTGAGGCTGCAGCTGCTGCCATATAGGTGTAGGGATAGGGAAAGAAACCTCCAAACTGAGGCATGGGGATGCCCTGAAATGCAACAGGGTAAAGTGGATATTTATTTTTCAGCAATACAGTCTAGTCAATAGAGCAACTGATTACATGAATGAGTATTTTTTTTAATTAAAACTTTTGTTGAACATTTTGATTACTACTACTATTAATATTCAATTCAAACTTTTGTTGAAAGTAAGGATTACTACTACTATTATTGTTATTACTACTACTATCATTACTACTACTATCAATACTATGACTATTATTACTACAACTACTATTATTATCATTATCATTTGTAGTAGTGCTGGTAGTATTTGTGACTAAACTGTAATCCTACGATGTTGATTCATATTCACATATTTTAATGATGTACTGATTTACAAATTCGAGTCATGGTAAGCCTTTGCCATGCAAAATTCTGCCATGCTACTTGATTGAAAAAGTAAAATTTTGAGAACTGATGAACCTATCCCCTAATAGTGCCAGGTTAGTGTACTGGTGAATCAGAGTAAAGTAAAACACCTCACAGTTACAGCCATAGAGTAGATATCAAACTTAACGGTGCAGGTGTATAGGTGTGCTAGATCATTTATAAAATGAATTGTCAGCCTTACCTGAGAGGCAAGGACATGCTGAGACAAATGGAAGGGGAAGGCATTGGTGGTTCCTCCTGCTTCTTGAGAAGAAAGGTGGCTATTTTCCAAACTATTTGCTCCAGATACAGAGGCCAATAAATGACCCATTCCCATAGCAGAAAGGGCTCCATGGGTCATGGCAAACTGCCCAGGGTGAAACAAAAGTGGTGATCCGGTGTTTAGAGTGTTAAAGAACTGTTGGCTGTGGAGGCCAGTCAGTGCCAAGCTTTGTAAATGACCTGACTTTAAGTGTGAAGGGCTTTCGGTCTGGACCACGAGTGGGGAGAAGTTGTCCTTAATAGCACTGATGCTTCCAGGTTCAGAGTCTTTAAACGACATATCAGCTGTGTTTTTACGGTGCCTCATCTCAGCTTTGTATTGATCCATGTACCTTACATTGAATGTGTGGTCATCCTTCATGTCCATATCAGGCCTTTCTCTGATCCGCTCCTCACATCGAGTGCTATAGGGAGACACAGGTTCAGTCCCCAGGCTGTTTGAGCTTGTGCAACGCTCACCATGATTTTCAAGCTCCTGCTCACTGTCAGTGCATGTTTTCTCATCTAAAACAACAAATATTACAAAAAGGCAAAACGGTGAGCAAGGTGAATGTGATACACAACGCAAGGTGAATGCACAATACATTTCCAAACACAGTAAAAATATTGATTTCAGCAATTTGTAGGCATCTATTTATAATTTGTTTTCATTTGTTCTTAGAACGATTCTAATAGGATTTATGAAAGTCAACAAATTTATCAGCTGTAATAATAATAAACTGAGGTGACTGTAAAAAGCCTGAAAAATAACCTATTCTTTGATGAATAGCACTCTTAAAAGGGCAGAAGTGGAAGATAAACTAATATGGTCTGGGGATGCGCCCCATTCAGGATCATAAAGAACATGATCAACCCCTCGACTTTTGTGACGTAAGGCAACAAAAATGTTAAACAGTAAAACAGAAGACTGCCTCTCTTCCATCGGGATGAGCATAATAGACTAAGCTGAGCTACATCTTTTGATCCATCAACAATGTCAGATTTTGCACCTCTGTCAGAATTCTAATCAACCCTATATGCTCGATCTCGGATCTCCAACTCAGCAAGGCAGGCAAAGCCAGACATAGACTTAATGCCATCTATCACGATACGTGAAAGACAGAAGGAACAATATTTTTTCTCCTTAGCTAGATAATAGGTTTAGTACCATGTACTCAATAATAGTTTATTTGAAATATACTTTAAATCACCAAATTTAGATCACCAAATGATTCCCGAGCACGGCACCGCTGCTGCTCACTGCTCCCCTCTCCCCCAGGGGATGGATCAAAATCACACGGGGATGGGTTAAATGCAGAGGACAAATTTCACCACACCCAGATGTGTGTGTAACAATCATTGGGACTTTAACTTTTTAACTTAACTTTAAATATTCGGGAAAAGTGTGACATCTTTATTTTGACCAACAACTCGTTTTTTACAGTGTGTGGTTTGCGGCCAGAGTGGTGGTCATGCACTGCCTGTTTAAAGTGTTCGGAAATAAGGGTTAAAATGAAGAAACAAAAAAATGATCATAATGTTTTCTCTAAAATGAACAATGTATAGTAAATACTATCATATCCTATGCCCATTGCCAAGATGTGGCTGTAAACTGTTCTGTAATGTGAGTATAGTCACATTAATAAAAAAATTGCAAATTGACACCGAAATAAAATCAGCATTTGTTCCTTTTTGAATCAAACTAAATGTAAAATAATATTTTTTTTATTTGTGCATGCACTAAAGGAAAAGCAGCAGAACCTCGATTTTATGCGGACCAGAATTCGGGAATCGCGTTAAGCCTAAAAGTGCCTTAGTTAGAAAGTCTTGGAAGGGGAAATAAATTCAGAGGCATGCATACGAGTGTATCCGTAAATTGCAATAGGGAAATACGTCCTAAAATACACATGTTTGCATTTGGGGAATAACATCATTGTTCTTCTACCCGCTCCCAGTGGGGAATGAATGGCGTCTCGAACAGTTGGAGTTTCACTTGACGCATCTGAGTCCCCGCAATCCCTGCGCTGGTCGTCAAACATCCGCAACGATGGCAGACTTAATTGTTTCCTGTCAACGACAACATTTATAGTAATAGTAGTAATAATAGCATCTAGTAGTATGTATATATAGCAGGGGTCACCAACCTTTCTTAAACCGAGGGCTACTTCCTGGGTACTAACGAAAGGGCTAGCAGTTTGACACACACTTCTGAAATAGCCAATTTGCTCAATTTAGCTTTAACTATGTGTTATTATTAATTGTTATTTCCAGTTCACATGTAAGTGTGATTTAAACAAGAATAGCAAAAATAACATAAAATAAATAGATGCAGCTAATTGAGCTAATTTTGGAACAGCCCTGCGGGCGACTCACGCAGTCCTCACGGGCGACCTAGTGCCCGCGGGCACCGTGCTGGTGACCCCTGATATATAGTATATAATATCCATCCATATTTTGAACCGCTTTCCCTCTTGAGGGTCGCAGGCGTGCCGGAGCCTATCCCCTCTGACTTTGAGCAGTAGTTGGGGGATGCCCTGAACTGGTTGCAGGGCACACATAGACAAAAAAAAAAACATTCACACTCACAATCACACCTATGGGCAATTTAGAGTGCTCAATCGGCCTACCATGCATGTTTTTGGGATGTGAAAGGAAACCGGAGAACACAGAAGAAACACATGCAAACTCCACACAGGAAGGCCGGAGCCGAACTCGAACTCTTGACCACTGTGAGGCAGATGCGCTAACCAGTCGACCAATAATAATAATAATAATAATAATAATAATTATAATGTAATAACCTTTTCTCTCTTCTTCCGTTCCCAGTGTCTCTGAATCCTTTGGCAAATGGATTGTTGTCAATCTTAAGTTGTGTTATCTGTCAGTGATAAGAGCAGCAAAGATAAAAAAAAAAAAA
Source organism: Syngnathus acus (assembly GCF_901709675.1). Classification (NCBI taxonomy): domain Eukaryota; kingdom Metazoa; phylum Chordata; class Actinopteri; order Syngnathiformes; family Syngnathidae; genus Syngnathus; species Syngnathus acus. The sequence continues at coordinate 915,560 of NC_051098.1, forward strand.
CACTGTCTTGTTGTTACTCTTAGATTTATTTATGTTTCCTACAAATAAATATTAAAATAGAGCCCAACACTTTTGGATTTTCATAAAAGGCTTTATACTCATTGGGCCTCTGATTGGACATTCGCCAACAAAATAATTATTTTAGGCTGTTACTCCAAAGAGCAAAGAAAACCCGTGCACACACACACTCACACACTCTCTCTCTCTCTCTCTCTCTCTCTCCCTCTCTCTCACATGCGCACGCAGACGCACACACACACACACACACGGGCTGCAATACTTCGACAGATAACTGTGATGTGAATAATTAATCTGCTGCTTGTATTACGAATATAGCAAGGCATTCCAGAAATCTTTAAATTCCAGTGTCAGTCCATTTACTATCAATACTTGGATGCTTTACTCCAATATGTTTCTTAAACAAAGCATTTAAGGCGTTTTCTATTTCAACAAGGAGAGTTTTAGTATCAGTCTTCGTTAGCTGCATGGTGACCAGTCCTTTGTTGATCAAGAGTCCTCGACATAATCCCTCGTTTATATTTGAATTTCGCCAGAGTTAGTTCCAATGAGCGTTTGTGAGGTGAAAATCTGGTATGAGCAAAATAGCCCCCATCTAAATCTTCAATTCAATTCAGTTTTGATCTTCATCCAATTTTCAATCATTAGGTCTAGATTATTAAAATGGGTAATTTCTGAAGAGCCGAAAATTTTGCTGTATGAAGAATAAATATGATTTCTCACAGTATTTACGGCTAATATTTTCTATGATTGCAGACAATGGACATAGTGTTTTGTGTAATGTTAGGGAATTGGGAAAAAAATAATTAAGATCATCATGTATGATATATTAATTATAACAGCACCAATAGAGGCACCTGAGTATGCAAACTGACTCACCTTGTCGTTCTGATATGCTGTCACAGCCACAAACTCAGTCTCC